>NC_092424.1:23450745-23629495 GCF_036169615.1 Heliangelus exortis | reverse complement strand
GTCACTGGGAACTACTGGAAAGAGTTTGTCCACATCTTCCTTGCACCCACCCTTTAGATACTTGCAGACATTAACAAGGTCTCCTCAGCCTTCTCTTCTCCAGGCTAAAGAATCCCATCTCTCTCAGCCTTTCCTCCTAAGAGATGCTCCAATCTGCCAGGCATCTTTGTTGTCCTCTGATGGACTCCCTCCAGTAGTTCCCTGTCTCTCTTGACCTGAGGAGCTCTGAAGTGGAGCTGAGGCCTCACCAGGGCAGAGGTAGAGGGGGAAAATGACCTCCCTTGACCTTGGCCACACTCTTTATGTAGCTGAGGATTCCATTGGCCTTCCTGATAATAAGGGCACACTCTGGCTCATGGATAATTTACTATCTATCAAGTCCCCCAGATCCTTCTTCTCTGAACTGCTTTCCAGCAGGTCCATCCCTAACCTATATTGGTCTTTGGGGTTCTTCCTCCCCAGCTGCAGGGCCCTACACTTACTCTTGAACCTCATAAGGCTCTCCTCTGCCCAGCTCTTCAGCCTCTCCAGATCACACTAGATGGCAGTAAGCCCTCCAGAGTGTCATCCATCCCTCCCAGCTTTGTATCATCAGCAAACTTGCTGTCCCTTCATCCAGGTCATTGATAAAAAATGCTGAACAAGACTGGAGTGAGTACTGCCTGCTGGGAGACATCAGAGGTTACTCCTCCCTGCTCCTCTCATCCACCTACCTCTGAATTCTGTCACACAGCCAGCTCTCAATCCACCTCACTGTCCACTCATCCAGCCCAATACTTTTCTTTTGGCAAGGAGATTTAAAGAAATAAATCCATGTTCAGTCCCACAAAAGGTGTCAATAGCACCTGTTTTGCAAGGTTAGTTTCTCTAGCTGTCATTAGTTGCCTTGGCTTTAGACAGGATGAACAAGGATGGAATTAAGTAACATTATTGCAGTTCTTCATGCAAACAGTTTATGCAAATTGAGAAGTGAAAGGTCCTTCAATAAGTTTTGCAGTTTTTATTTACTACCACTTACCTTTCCACACCTACACACACTCTGAAATTGAAAGAGTAGAATTAGATCGGTGCTACTTAAGTATTTATATTTTATTGAAAATATTCTTTAGAAGTTCTTAGATGATTTAGATGCTGAATACCACAGATCATGCACCTAAGGTATGGGAATCAAGGGGCCTTTGGTCACATTTTACTGTATTCTTCATTATTTAACATTATAGTTCCAGAAAGAAATGCACTGTTTTGTAATACCCATAGTTTTTTCCTTCTCTAGAGTCAATATAAAAAACTCAATATAAACAAGAATTGCAAACTATTTTTTCAACTGACAGAGTACTTTTTATTTCATTAAAAGAAAAAAATAAAACAAACACCTCGACAGCTAAATAAACAACCCTATATAATACACATTTTTTACATTGTTCCTCCAATTGAAATAATTAGTATTTTAAACACTCCACTGATAGGAATATAATACAGACATTCCTGTAGCCCAGCAATGGTGCATACAAACAAGCTCTGTGGTGAGAATTCTTGCAGCGCTCACCACCCTTATGCTGCTCCACACTACCTGAAGCTCCCAGCTTTGTCCTTCTCCTAACTCTAAGCCTCACCTTAACAGTATCCCTCAGCCCTGGCTAAGTCTTAGCTGAAGACACCTTGCCATGGGGTAAAACCTTTCTGCCCTTCATCTTTTGGCAGCCCTTTTGCAGTCTAACTTCAACTGCAGGGTTAGGCTCTTTCCATCCCAGCCACACTAACCCTAGGTCTAGGCTTTGACAGAGGCTTACCTTAATTCCATAGTTAAGACACAAAGAAGTCCTCAGTGAGGAAATCTCACAGCTTTTTCTACCTTCAAGCAGCACCTGTGCCACCTGGAGTTCTAATTTTGGTCTGTCCCCTAGATAGCTGTACCCCAAGATCAGTATCGTGGTCTGCATGAACAAGCTCTCTGAGCACTGTTTTTGAAGTCTGCACCATCCCTCACGACTCTTTTTTTTTTACACCAACATCACTTAGGGCTGTAGGCTTGTTCTCCCTAATTTTAGCTCTGACTCTGGGCTTTGGCAGAGTGTTGGCCTGAGATACTCAGCTGTGGACCACAGGAACAAGCTCTGACAAGGAAAGGAGTGGTGTTCATAGAAGCAGTAGTGTTTATTTCCATGAATGATATATTTAATTTAATGTCCCAGTTGACAGTGCTATAGATAAATTGTAACTTCTTATTTTTAACATCTAGAGAATTACCCTGGAAGAATATCTTAGAGTATCTTTGGGGTGGTCTTAAATTACAGGAGCTGCTTTGCAATAGGATGCTAATACTTCATACTTTTATTAGGACATGAATAAAGTAAAATCATATTTGAGTGCTAAAATTATATTTAATTGATATTAAATTTAATATGTGGTGGAAAATGTTGATAACTCCCCTTTTATGTGCTGCTACTTTATAGCGTATTAATGTACCAGAAGTGCATACAGAGCTTGCAGCTGAATTTTAAGTTTGTAAAAATACAGAAATACATCAAAGAATTTACACTATGAAACAGGTGCAGAAAAGAATCCCAATTATGCTTACTTTGCTGATTAGGAAGGTAAGAAAAATTATTAAATTTTAGAGCTAAAAAAGGATGAAAGTGTTTAAACAGGTCTTGAAGCAGATTTCAGATAAAGAAGCCTTTACTGTTCTGAAGTGTTCAGTCCACTTGGATATCTACCTTAGAAGCATTCTGGTACTGTTGTTGCAGCTACTTGTGGTGTTGAAATATCCTTAACATGTAAAACCTTTTGCTTTCAGACACACAGAAAAGTGATACTTTCAAGAGTCCCATGGTACTGAATGATCATTGCATTCCTTATATCAAGTCACAAAAAATAGAAATTTTCTGCATAAATCCCTTGTAAAAAAGAAAGGACAAGATCAGGCTTGGCAGAAAATATGATGTCATCACTTTTTTCTCTTTTTTGGCAAGGCATCAGGGGAAAAGGAGCTGAGTTTCTAGACCTTGATCCAAGGACTTTATCTTATGGAAAATAACAAGCAATTGAATTGAATATGTCTTCCACACAGATATTATATATATTTTTTTTCAAATCTCATTCCAAGGCTAAATGTTAGTACTGAAGTTATTCTTTCAAAGCTGGTTTAAACACTAACATCTGCTCCCACCATTTGATTGCTGCAAAAAATAAAGGGGTTTTGTGGAAGCTACTGCACATTTTCTTGTCATTATTGTTAGCAGAAAAGGCCACAGTTGTGCATACAGATGTGCATACTCTTATGAGTTTCTTGGGAAAAGAATTGTTGAAGAAGCAAAGTTTGGGTTAAAGCTGTAAACAGACCCAAGAGGCTTCCAGAAAAGTTAGATACTTGAGACTATAAAAGTATATTCCCCAGAAGTGTTTCTTCTTCCTAAATATGTGTAGGAGAATGTAGCCAAGTTCTTTGCTGCTTAATGTTACCTCTGGGAAGACCAGCTTCTCTAACAGGAAAGATGCTTAATTTTAGGTCCATATTCAGAATTCATCTTTATCTAAGCAGCTGCTATGAGACCCTGTATAGAACAACCACCATCCCTACATGACTGAAAAGTATTATATCAGTTCCTATGAAAATAAACACTTTACAAAAATATTAGTTCAAGATCTGCAGCATTTCCAGATCAGAATAATTTTAGAGTTCCTGGATGAACTTCAGAAACACAATTGTGTCTTTACATCAGTGCACTTCCTCATTCAATCCACTCTAGCAGTGGTGTTTCTGAAGCAGTCACCTGCTGCTGGGGGGTAACCTGGTCCTAAGGGTGGTCCCAGGCTTGTGAGTGGCAAAATCCCCTAAACCACCATCTGCCTCTACAGGAGCTACATCCATCCTATGGGTCCAAATTCCTATTTAATGATAAGCAACAAGACCTTTAAAAGGTCCAGATGCAGGAAAAGCTACTTAATCAATTAAGATTTAAATCTAAGCTGTCACCAGGATTCCAAAACTGTCAGAAATTTGCCAATCAATTTTACAAAATACAAAAAAAACCAAGCAACATAAAGTAGACTTGACAGAAGCTATTTTTTATTAGCTTTTTTCTAATTTACAACAGATGGATAAACCATTGTGGTCATTACAAAGAAGTTCATTTTATTCTATTAAATGTTAAGTGGATTGTTGAAATTTATGTCAAAAAATGCTCTACTGCTCTGTCTTTGAAAAACAAGCCAAATTTATTCTGATTTAACCTAATGCACTAGCCTGAAAATTGACTACAAATAAGTGCAGAACTTGGCTCTGTGCAGAACATTTCCTCTGTATTTATTTCAGTTTTCATTGGTTTATTTTTGCCATTTTAAAAATTATTATTTGCCTATTATTGCTTCACATGTTGACTTAGAAGTCCAAGAGAGTTGCAGACTTCCTTCTGCCTGTTATCCTAACAAAGTGTGTTAACTTTTACTCATTAGTGAGACAGTAGCAAGGTCTAACAAAATGTCCTGGAGAGCTTGGATTCTCCTTTGTCATCTCCCCAGTGCCGCAGAGCTCCTCTAATTTTTACTCAGCTTGTAATCTATTTCATTAAATCTTACTATTCATCTGTGACTCCAACTCATATTAGTAACCTACTGATGATCAGAAAAAAACCCAAAACAAAACCAAAAAACAACTAACAAAAAAAAAACCCTAAGCCACTACACAAAGGGCTATGTCTGCAAAGGAAACAGGGCTCTTGATTAGGTGATCTTAGCTATTATAACCCCCCTCACCTTGGTCTTCCTCCCACCCAGCTTCTTCTCATGGCTTATTTAACTTCAGGCCCTTGAACTGTTTTGAAGGTGCATCCAAACCCAGTTTTGTCCTTTGCTGTCTGGTGTTCCTGACTGAACCCCAGCACTATGTTGTAGTCATGTCTCCACCGTCAATTACTGCTGTTCCTGACTGGCATCCTGGGATGGGCACTGGCTTTATTTCATTACCTCTCCATGTCTAGGACTGTCAATAGATCCTAAGAGAAACCCAGCTCTGTTCCCTGGCATTTGAGACATTGCTGGGGTTAGTGCCCTGCCTGTGTCACCCTTGGCTCCCAGATCATCCTCTCTCTCATAGCAACCTTTTCCCACTGACACTGTGTATCTTTCCATCAAGAAAAACTTTTTGCTTCAACCTAGGAACTGAGCACGTAAGGAGAGAATTCACAGAAAGTACCATGCTTGGTTAGAAGCTATCCTATGCAGACCATAGGGAATGATTATGAAAACAGACATAAAACATGGGAAGTCCCCCTGTAGTTCAGATTTAGCTCTCTTAGAGCTTATGCCATAGTTAAGAACTTAAGCCATTATGTCCAGAAGGTCGAGGGAAATGATTCTCCCCCTCTCCTCTGCTCTCATGAGGCTCCACCTGGAGTACTGTGTCCATTTTTGGAGCCCCTTTTACAGGAGGGACATGGATGTACTGGAGTGTGTCCAGAGAAGGGCAACGAGGATGATCAGAGAGCTGGAGCACCTGCCCTACAGAGACAGACTGAGAGAGCTGGGGCTATTCAGTCTGGAGAGAAGACTCTGAGGAGACCTTATTGTAGCCTTCCAGTATCTGAAGGGGACCTACAAGAAAGCTGGTGATGAACTTTTTAGGTAGTGACAGCACTAGAGGGAAAGGTTTCAAACAAGAGGAGGGTAGCTTTAGATTAGAAGTTAGGAAAAGTTCCTCACCATGAGGGTGGTGAAACACTGGAACAGGTTGCCCAAAGAGGTGGTGGAAGCCCCATCCCTGGAAGTTTTTAAGGCCAGGCTGGACAGGGCTCTGAGCAACTGATCTAGTGGGAGGTGTCCCTGCCAATGGCAGGGGGGTTGGAACTAGGTGATCTTAAAAGTCCCTTCCAACCCTGAAAATTCTATGATTCTATAGAAAGAGGCATACAGAAACACATCAGAGGTTGATCCAAGCCCATAGTTTTGTCTCTTTCAATGATGAGTAATAGATGTTCAAAAAAGCATAAAAGAAGTGGTACATGTGAAAAATTCTTCCATGTATACACTTCTGGAAATACATAGATGAAGAGACCTCTGAGGTAATGTGACATTAAGTTGCTGCATGCAATAGCCCCCTGTGGACATACCCTCTGGGACCTTTCAAATCCCTTTAGATGTTTGACCCCTACAATAACACATTACTCCACCCTTAAATGAATCTGTCATGTAAAAAAGTGCATCCTTCCATCATAAGCCTGTTTCTTGCATGCTTTCCACTTTTTGCACCAGCAGATCGGAAAAAAAAATCTCAGGCAAAAATGGAAGAAAACATGAGACAAAGCAGAGCAAGAGGTAAGAGGAATTATAAGCACGGGTGACAATTCCCAAGCTGTAAAGCAGACAAATAGCATTACGTGTGTCCTCCTGTGCTTTTTGTGATTGATATAACCAGGCTACGCATTCCAGAAAACATGCTGCATGCAGCTTGAGAGCCTAAATAAGCCAAAGCTCTGGGGAAGAGCGAGCCAAAGCAACTTGTTTTTTTCCTTTCCAGCAGAATCCAAGTGACAGAGTTCAAATCTGGATGTGCTTTATTTGTGCGTGAGGTAAACACACGAGCCAGTAAGGGTTCCCGGGTGAAGTCAGCATAAATGCAAGGCATGCCTTCCCACGGAGCACGCTTTTTTGTGAGAGCAGTAAAACAACAAACAGAGCTGAAAGAAATAACAAGAAATAAAATACTTTGTGTTCTAATCTATCGTGAATGTTTATCCAGTAAATACATAGTTCAAGTGCCTGAACCGTCTAGATTGATTTAATTTTTAGCAGTATCTTCTGTGCAGACTCTGTTCCAGAGGAGAAAGGTTTATTATAATACATGAGATGTCACTTGCCTGGCTGCACCGCAGAGCTTTCAAATGGGACTCTGAAGGCCTTGTTTTCTTGGGGGGGAATAGCCTCCTTTCATTCCTTGGGCAGTGGAGCTCACATCAAGAGACAAAGAGAGCTCCTGTCCCTCATGCATGGCTTTGTTATTTAATTCTTTGACTGTCTAGTCACTAAGGATACTGGAAAATGTTCACTGTTAAGAAAAATTCTCTGTTCAGTCATTTTCACTTCAGTTCACTAGCATCATGAGAATCATGTTCAACTGACTCGTATTCTTTAAACAGCAGCTGGTGGCATTTCAGCAATTGTGGCTATCAGTCCATGCTTACTTATTGGCACTTGCTTACAGTTTTACTTAAAAGGGAGACAGATGGGTTAAAATTGCTATTAAACAGAAATTAAACATTCTGAACCCTATTAGTAACCAGGTTGTGCAGTGAAATCAATAGTCATCCCAAGGACACAAATGATACTATTTTACCTTTTTATAATACATGCCATTTTTCCGTCTTGTCTAAAGAATAGTCCCACTAATACTAAATGTCATTGAACACTTAGTATTTCAAGTTATGGAAGTAGTCAGCACATATTCTAGTTTTAACTATTTTCCTTTTTTTTTATTTTTAAACTGTTTTCCCCACAAGAATTGTTTAGTTAAATGATTAAATCAAAATTACATTTGTTTCTGTTTTCAATACTCTTTAAAACTTCTTTATTTTCCCTTACAAAAGGGAAAATGCAGCCTGTGCATTACTTCCTCAGGATGCTAATGTATTTGTATGCTTTAAAGGCTAAATTAATGTTTTAGCTCTATGTTACTGTAATGTTCAGTACAGTCAGATCTGCCATGGATCTGTTAAATTATTTGAAGTCTGCAAGGAATAAGAATGTCTTGGAGTAATGCACTGTTTGATATTTAACCTTAAAGGTTACATTTCTGAGAAAACACCAGTAACCTCCCTTAGTATGCGCTGCTGTTTTTAGTCGCTTAACAAAGCAACTGAAGATAAAACAAGAGAAAAAAATCTGAGGTTTTTATGTCTGACTTCTCTTCCTCAGCTCTGATTTCACCCACGCAAATCTACCATCAGCATTATTTGTTCCTTTAATGAGGCCAAAAAGTACTAATTGTTTTTTTCTACTGACTTCCAAAAATAACACTTTTTGTTGATTTACTATGGATTATTACTTACTTAAATTTTCTGTAGCTAAAAAATTATCCATGAAAATCTGTGGCCTCTGGTTATACCAGTTTTGCAAAATTCTACTTGGCATTTTCTTCAGAGGCCACAAATATTTTCTGGTAAGAAAACAAAAAATCTTAATACATGTTATTTTTGTAATCTCCAGGTGCAAGATAGACTTTTTAATTTACTCACTTTTCTACTAAATTAAAAGCCAACGTTTTACCTTGAAAGGTTAAGTCATGCTCTATAAGAATGACCAAAAATATCTTAAATAATCTGAAGATCAGTCATGAGCCACCTGAACTTCCTGTCTGAAACTATGGGATTCCTCTGTAGCCTCATGTAGTGCAGTCCTGAGTCTCACATTCTCCTCAGCCAGTCCTACCTTGATGGTTCCATTAACACAAAATTAAGCAAAATAGGAAATTATAGGAAATAATTCAGCATTCAACCTTAAAATCCTTCTGAACATAGAATCACAGAATCAACTGGGTTGGAAAGGATCTCTGAGATCATCAAGTCCAACCCTTAATCCATCACCACTGTGGTCCCCAGAGCATGGCACTGAGTGCCACATCAGTCTCTTTTTAAAAACCACCAGGGATGGAGAATCCACCGCCTCCCTGCGCAGCCCATGCCAGTGCTTGATCACCCTCTCAGTAAAGAATTTTTTCCTAATACCTAACCTAAACCTCCCGGGCTGAGCTTAAGTTCATGCCCTCTTGTCTTACTGATAGCTGCCTGGGAGAAGAGACCAACCCCCCCCCCCGGCTGCCCCCTCCTTTCAGGTAGTTGTAGAGAGCGATGAGGTCTCCCTTGAGCCTCCTCTTCTCCAGGCTGAACACCCCCAGCTCCCTCAGCTCTTCCTCACAGGGCTTGTGCTGGATCCCTTCACAGCCTCCTTGCTCTTCTCTGGACCTGCTCCAGCACCTCAATCTCCTTCCTGAACTGAGGGGCCCAGAACTGGACACAGGACTCAAGCTGTGGCCTCACCAGAGCTGAGTCCAGGGGAAGAATCATTCCCTGGACCTGTTGGCCATGCTGTTTCTGATACAGGCCAGGATGCCATAATATAAGCCTTCAATTTCATCAGTCTCTGGAAGACAAAATCCTGTATTATAATCCTGACCCAGGGAAGACTGCAGAGGCATCAGAAAACATCCATCTTCATTCAGTTGAGGCACACACCTCCATCAGACCATTATTTGCAGTGCTTCAGATCCCCACTCTAGTTTAGTCTTGATCATTCTTAAAACCATTTCCCAGAAGGTCCAAGATATTTCTAGCCCTGTCAGAACTCTAATCCCAGAGAGCATCACAGGGTCCTGCATTTTTAATCTACCTGATGCTGACATCTACCTGCAGTACCAGCCAGCACTACAGAAATGTCACAGAAGCTACTGGCTCCTGATTTCTTTAACCAATCTTAATTTACATATTAATGTAAAAATTCATGAGGTAACATGTTTACTGGTACCATTCACCCAGTGGTGATAAAAGCTGCAGGAGCTATTTGCCTTACAGACTTTGAAGAATTTCATGCTCAGGAGACACATATCTTGATGCTGGAAACCCTTGGCTAGGTTTCTGCATACTGGACTAGTACTAAGGCACAGAGTATTTTTCTGGTATTCCCAGTTGTCCAAGAATGGATTCACATTTTAACAGAATAAAGGATTTTTTTCCATGGTAACGCAGGAAAGTTTAAAGAACTTTCTGAAGCTGAAGAGAAGGCAAAGCTGCCATGGAGATACAGGATGGGTCTCATAAAACAAGCAGAGAAGCAACACTGTTAATTCCCTATGTTTAATCAGTATTTGCATTAGCTGCTGAATGCAGCCATTAACAAACACTATAAAACCTACATATACAGCTAGCATTGAGGTTATGGATAAATAATGTATACCTGCACAGTACCACACTTACTAACACCATACTAGATGGTGTTCTGATACATTAATTTCTGTTCCAAGTTGGAAATCTGTGACCACTTTCCAAAGGAAAATAGTCTTGTTTTAAGATTAAGAAAAAATTATGGCCACCTGCAAGTCTTAATTTTTGCAGATACTAAACACATTCTCTTCACAGAAGAGAATATTTCTGCTTAAGACAAATGCTATGCAGACAAAAACCCCTGAGAGAGCAGACCTTCAGTGGAAACATGGTGAGGGTTCCCTTGTATTATTTAAATAATTCACAGAATGATGCTGATCAGAGAAGTAAATCCATACTTGTGAGATGGGTAAAAATACTACAGACCTCACTATAAGGACACAAATCACGTAGAAATGCTGAGGGAAAGTAGAAACCGATTCTGTGTTGAAAGGGTTTAAATATTCATTGCAAAGTGGAAAGGAGATGTTTACTCCTGAGCACTATGCCTACCTGTGGCCTCCGGGAGAGGTATGGTTGCTGTCCTGGAGGGAGTGCAGCAGAAGACAGGCCACCAAGATGTCCTGTGGGGCACCAGGAAAGGCTGTGGGAGTTGGGTGGGCTTCCCCAGCCTGCTGGGAGGTAAGGAGAGCTACACATGGAGGCTGGTGGGATCTTCCATTAGCTCCTGTGTGGTCACAAACCACAGGATCTGCTCAGAGGTGTACAGCCCAGGCAGAAGACAGCAGTCACAAGCTGCAGGAAGGGAAATGCCAGCTGGATTAAAGGAAAAAATGTAATCTTCCCTGTGAGGAAGAGCAGGCAAGAAAATGACCTACCCAGAGAGGTTGCGGAATCTCCAGCCTGGAGATGTTCAGAACTTGACTGGCCAAAGCCCTCAGCAAGCTGATCAAACTCTGGAATGAGCAGGGGTTGGACCTCCAGAGGTCACAGGCAACCTAAATTATTCTGTGGCACTGCAGGCTTGTTTGGAACCCTATTCCAACAGCCTTTAGTAATACACAGTGGAGTAGCTCCAACAAGAGAGGCAGTGCATGCTTTTACTGGTAGTTTTTGGGAGCTGAGGTCCATGCTGGGCCTCAGCTCCTACTTAAATTCCTTTGTCCATCCACTAGAGTCACCTGCACTGTTCCCAACAAGGTCTTTAAGTCAACTGGTTCCAGACAGGAAAATCCAGGCATAAACTTCTGTTGTTCTTCCACCTGAAAATAATTAAAAGCTCAAGAGTATTTTAGTAGGATTGTGCATTTTTTAGGACCTTGGAGACAGCCTTTATTGTTCTGATCTTTTGCAGGCACTTTTAGTTAAAGCAAATTGAGCAACAGCATCATCTTAGCTTGCAGTTCAGGCTAAGATTTTTATTTAGTTTCAGCAAACACAAAACTCAGCCCACAAACTTATCCCCATAGTCATCACAATTTGCTTGCAAGAGTTCAGCTTTGACAAGCTACTTCACTTTAGTTAAAAAGAAATAATTATAAAAAGTTTAAAAGTTACTAAGATTTTTAAAAAGTTAAAAAATAAAGCAATTAAGGAAGAAAAAAACAAAATTAAAAAAACCTGTGCTGAACTTAGAGTCTGTTTAGAGAATGGAAAGAAATGCTCTTTTAAATATCCTGAAGCTAGCTCTAAACAATATTATACACTTATACACAGGACCATAGTATTGCACAGAGAGATCTTGGGAACCATCTCAAAGAGCTCACCTTTCCAGCACATTGTATCAATTGTGTTAGATGCAGTCATCAGATGGTACCAACAGAGCATGTCAGAAAGCATCGAGGATTCTGCCAGATTTCAGATGCTATTGGATTTTCTAAGGACAACACCAAGATGACCTTGGAAATGGATGGATGGCACTGTGTGATCCAAAGAAGAGTTAAAACCAAACAAAAATCTTTTAGCAACCCTTGCTCACCTGTTAGAGTTGCCTGGGGAAAAAAAAATGGTCTTGGTCCTAAATCAGTTTAATCATGAATATATAAGTAAAATATACCACATGGTGCCACAAGAGTGTGGGAACACCTGTTCTGGGCTTATCTGTAGTTAGTCTGCAACAGCTCATAAAAACTAAACTAAACACTAGATTGAGAGGAGAAAATTCTTCAGGTATCAACCATTCTTTCCTTGACTCCAAACAGAAGGTGTGAGCACAGAATTAGTACAATATAGATATAGTAATCTGGTATGCTTCCAAAAAGGAAAGTTAATTATTTTGGACTGTAGGACTGTGTAGTACCATTACTATACTGATACTGCTATACCATTGCTACTTCTAAAAAAAATGCAACCAGCCTTATCTTTGACTTTCCCTGTAAGAAACCCACCAAGCAGGTGTTTGTATGATTTTCTTGAACCCTCTGAAGTCCTATACATGGTAAATGCTGAGAGATCAGTAGTAGAGTGACTGACATGCAAAAAACATTTCCAAGCCAGATATAAGATACAAAAGCTCACCTATTTTTTAATGGCTACTACACTAACAAACATCCAGGGACATATTTTCTGGGTGATGAAAGATACATTTTTGATGCTGCAGAGTTTAGCACATGATGCTGTGTTAAACTGAAAATTCCCATTGCTAGAGAAACAGCAGAATGAATTACTAATGAAAAGCAGAGCTGTGCTCCCAAAGCCACTGGCACTAACACTTCTTTCCTAATTTTGCAAGCTAATATCTTTTGGTACCTAGACTCATGTGTGCACATGGGCACATCTTCCCTACTTAAAATTCATTTACTAAAGAGGTGGGAGGGGGGTGAAAATAAGAGCACTTCCTGTGGCCTTTATTAGCCTAACCTGTGCAACATACAAACCACAGCCATTGATCAGCACCATGCCGTACTAGGTGCTGCACAAATGGACCAAAGAATATTTCCTCTACCTCGAATCAATTCTAATTCAAGCCTCTAGGGTAAATGATAGTAAATGCTAAAGTATCTTGCTAGCAAAAAATATAAACAACTGCAAATACGTTCAGTTCCAAATCTTGGTTTTTCACTCATTCTTTGCTTGAGGAGGAAAACACTACTATCAGGGAGAACTCTTAACTGAATAAGGAGAGAGTTAATCTACCTTCCCTCAAATCACACACAGCATATGAACAAAATCAGGACCATTAGTCTTGCCTGTCCCTGATGTTGGGACATCCTTTTTAAGCTTGTTTGCTTTTTTCTCTCTGCCTGTCTGAAGGAACTTTTTTTTAAGTGCTAGAAACCAGATTTACTAATTCACACAGAAAATAAATTGTTTACATGTGCCACATTGTAATCAAAATTGAGTTGCAAGGTAGAAACACTTCAGCAGACTGAGAAATAACTGGGAATTGGAGCGAATGATAGAGGAGAAGAGACCATTTATAGAATATATTTTAAAAGAAGACAAAATGAGGTCAATGAGAAGCGAAGACTTGCTAGAAAACAGTGGTGTAAATAAGCTTTTGTGCAACAAACAGCTGTAGAAGCAGGGGTGCTAACAAAGCCAGCTTTCCCATTGATTTCTGTCTCCTTGCTGTCTTACATACAAGTTCTGACTAAAGCTTTCACCACCAGGGGAGCATTTTGTGAAGCCTCTTTTCCTGGATGCACTAATGAAACACCAGCTCCAACTCCCTAGGCTGGAGGAGAATCACAGCTGTTCTCTACCTTTAGCTCCTTTCACGGGCCTTACAGAAACCTCACTGCTATATTGTATTAAAAGTAATTGATGGATTGAAGAAGCTTCTAGGAAAGGATTGGGTGCACAGGCAGAAGTATCAAGGTCTGGTCGGCATGGTCTCATAAGCCTCTATTCCCTTTATAAAGGTAAAAAGAGGAAAAAAAAAAAAGACAAAAAAGAAAAAAAAGAAACAAAACAAAACCAAACAAAAAATAAAACAAAAACAACAGGGAGGAAGGAGAGAAGGAGAGAGAGAAGGAGAGGAAGGAAGGAAGGAGAGGAAGGAGAGGAAGGAGAGGAAGGAGAGGAAGGAGAGGAAGGAGAGGAAGGAGAGGAAGGAGAGGAAGGAGAGGAAGGAGAGGAAGGAGAGGAAGGAGAGGAAGGAGAGGAAGGAGAGGAAGGAGAGGAAGGAGAGGAAGGAGAGGAAGGAGAGGAAGGAAGGAAGGAAGGAAGGAAGGAAGGAAGGAAGGAAGGAAGGAAGGAAGGAAGGAAGGAAGGAAGGAAGGAAGGAAGGAAGGAAGGAAGGAAGGAAGGAAGGAAGGAAGGAAGGAAGGAAGGAAGGAAGGAAGGAAGGAAGGAAGGAAGGAAGGAAGGAAGGAAGGAAGGAAGGAAGGAAGGAAGGAAGGAAGGAAGGAAGGAAGGAAGGAAGGAAGGAAGGAAGGAAGGAAGGAAGGAAGGAAGGAAGGAAGGAAGGAAGGAAGGAAGGAAGGAAGGAAGGAAGGAAGGAAGGAAGGAAGGAAGGAAGGAAGGAAGGAAGGAAGGAAGGAAGGAAGGAGACTGGTAGAATAAAACCAACATGGCCTCAAATGAATTAATTCACCCACATTACATAAAAAGGGACCCAGCAACTTCTACTCTTGGTTACACCAAAGTGGACTTCAGTACATGATTCCCAAAACCAAAGACCATAAAAGAATTTGCATCTGGTGGCAATGTGAGTTGCCATGCAAAAGCATTTGCTATCTAGATTATTTGAACTAAACATTTTAACATGGGTAAGCATTTTATCTTCTTTAAAAGATAAAATGGTAAATCAATAACTCCAAAACGTTATTGCATTCAAACAGCAGAAGGTATGTGTAGAGCACTCTCTGATCTTTATTAGAAACTTAAAATTGTCATATATTGGACATTATTAAAAGGATCTACATGTAAAGAAGAGTCCTGCTGCTAATATGCTGAATTAAACAACCTTATAAACTGGCATTAGTCCTGTACCAGCACGCAGCTCCGCTTCACAAGCAGAAGTCATTCCTCAGCCCCATTCTGCTTACATCCCTGCCTTCTGCCACACAGATTGCTCTGACTGTGCTTTCAGCTCTTCTTGGCAGAAATCACAGTGACAGGAAACCTACACATACCCCCACTTCGCTTTCTTTTTGAGGTACTGTTTTCTTTATAATTTCTCCATGTAAATCTGGCTCCTGGAGCTGCTAAAGTAGTATTTTCTTTGCCTGATCTGTGAAAGAAGTTTTAGATTTTATGGCCTCTGAGAGGAGTAAGCCAGCTGCCAAGCTCCTGCAGGGATAAAAATGTTTATTTGGACATCGTGCTGGTGCTGCAGATACTGGGATGAGTTAAAGTTTCTGTACCGTCCCACATAAAATAATGAAGGTCAGGCAACAGCTGCCCACCAGATCTGCCCTGAGGAGGCTGCAAGAGGTGCAATGCAAGGTGGATGAGCAGCATGCTGGGAGGGGACCCCAATATCAGAGAGGCTGAACATTCACAGAGCCAACACATAGCAAACAACCAGGTCTTCGAAATCTGAAATCAGAAACATCCCCACACAGGCATTCCTGTGTTAAGCTAATAGAGCTCAAGTAACTCACAGGGTTTGTTTTGGTTTTCTTTCTTTTTTTTTTTTTTTCCTTCTTTTTTTTCAAAGAACTTTGATCTAGCACCTCAATCTCTCCCTGCCCTTGTGCTCCCCTCCTTTTCAAAATGGCATTCTAGCAACACAGCTGGTGCATTTGAAGCAGAAGAAGTAAATGGAAAATGTAAAATTAGCTCTTCAAGGAGGTCCAATTATACAGAAGACTGATTTTTCAGACTGAGAAAATTAAAGATTAAAGATTGTAACATCAACATCTGAGACACAGTATTTTACCTCTCAAGATTTTGCAGCCAAGTACCTGCATGCTGGGCTAGGGTTGAAGAATTTAGACATTTTGTCACTGGATCAGGTGTATTGGCTTTGAACTGGCCCTTGGCACTAAGCAACAGCACTGTGTCTGCTTGCAGGGTTCTGGGTTGATTTTGGCCTGAGTATCCATCCTCTCCTCTGGCACAAGCTTACATGCATTTTTGAGAAGATACTCAAGCTTCAAACTTTTTACACTCATTCCTATGGAGAGCTGCCTTGCCATCTTATTTAGTCTTGGTTATAAGCAAGTCAGCAGCATAAAGCATGGAGATCATGTCGAGCAGTTTCATGCTCTGATCACTGGATCCTTTCCTTAGTAACATATCCATCACAATCTTGTGTATAAGCTTATAGTGACTTATTTTAACACTGGTTCAATTCAGTTCATGAAAGATCAAAATCAGGAGAAGGAAAAGATCTGTCTTTTTTTTTCTTTGTTTTTAATTTAAGAAAGTAGCACATGACAGAGAGCTCATTTACACTGCTGTCCATTGGCAAATTGTCACTACACTATTTATACTAAATTGTCTTTTTGGCAGATGTTCATTAGCAGTAATTATATTATGAACAGTATAATTTGGTTTAGAACTTCTTATTTTATTTTTGTAGGAATTAAGGAACAGAAATTACACCAAATGAATCAGTGTATGAATACCTAATTAGTAGTAATCAGTGCACAACAGATTATCCAGTTCTTTCTCAGATGAGCTACAGTAACCAACAGTGTGGGCCCTCATGGTAACCTAGATCCTCAGCAATCAAGATGCCATGCAAGGTAGCTTCATCACCTATCTTCTTTATGTTCCTTTTCCCATCCCTGAGCCCAGAAAGCCGAAGATACTTGCAAGAGTGTAACACAACCACATACCTCTCAGCTGCCTAGATTAAGCTTAAAAGGAAGAGGGGAGAGCCAGAGGGTCCCATCTCCTGCCCAACCCCTCAGGAAATCCCTAGCCTACAGCTGTGGTCACTAAAATGTGTTCCTGGGCATACAGACAGGCTCCTGACAGCTGTACTTACATCATACTTCTCAAATTCAGAACAGAATGGAGTCACTCAGTTTTACCTTCTGGAGAGAAAAACTAACCTTACCAAAAAAACTGGGCAAACAAAATCTGACATCTCCATCTACATAGGGTCCTCAAAGAAGTAATAAGGTCTGGATTTTCTACTGATCATTTCCCAGGGGTCTCTCAGGACCTCTCTTTTCTCAGTCAATACATTTTCCCATTAACAACACTCAGTAATCAGTTGAGAAAGACTTTTTTGGTAGGTTTCCTCCTGAATTTCTTTTTTTAAAATCTTTTATTTCTATATGATCACCATTATTACTATGTTTTTAAGAAATTCCCTTTGACATAGCTTGAATGTTTCTAACCTTAAAATAGCTCCGTTTCTCTAGAGTAACTAGAGTCTACCACTTGACTTTATGCAGTCATTTTCACTTCATTCTTGGAGACAGTCAAGAAAGTTAAACCAAGGTTACTACACACATATGGCATCATACAGAAGGTAGGTTGTCCTTAGTCAAAAATAAATTTCTCTTGCACTTGTTTGGGTAAAGAAGGAATATACCCTCCAGCACTTTCAGTTTTCTAGATTAGCACATTCTGTACCTTTCCACTTTGAACTTCTCTTTACTAACATCTGTGGCCCAAATCAGCATGAAATGAAAGTAAATTTTACTGTGAAGATGGAGGACCTGACAGAGGCACCACCTTTATGTTAAACTGAGTTGGAGAAAAAAAAAAAAAAGAGACTATTTGTAAAAGTATTATGAATACTTGCTTAAAGGATGATGAATAGCTAAAAATATTGTTTTAGCATAACATTTCTAAATCTAGGACATCTTAAAGGATACATTATTAATGGCATCTCTGGTGGTTCATTATTTCTGTGAGGAACAAAAAAACTGCGATTTAAAGATGAGAAGATTCTGCACATAAGCAAGAGTAAGCATGTTTAAAATTATAATTCTTACATAGCTGCTCACAAAGGAGCAGTTTCAGTGGACAAAGGGCCTTATGCAGCTCTGTCACTACCACAAAGTTGGATGTTGATGTTCCCCAACAAAAACAAAAAGATCTATTGTACATATGCAGCGAGTGTTCTTGCATAAATACTGTATATAGAATCATTGGGTATATGAGTCCGAAGGAGGTTCTGTAAATCATCTGGTCCAACCCCTGCTTGCACCAGAGCTAACACTCCAGGGTTTGATTAGGCTGTTGAGGACCTTGTCCAATCAAGTTCTGAACATCTCCAGGTTCTGAAAGTCTCCAGTCCTGCTCCGGTTTAGTGTCAGGGGTGAGCTTGCAGAAGCTGACTCTGTCCCATCATCCAGGAACAAAGACATTAAACATTACTCCTTCCTCTGTTGAAACCTAAAGAATATTGCTAGTAAACTGGGACAAGGTGCCCAGGGAAGCTGTGGATAACTCATCCCTGGAAGTGCTGAGGGCCAGGTTGGATGGGGCTTTGAGCAACCTGGGCTGGTGTGAGGTGTCCCTGTGTTTGGCAGGGGAGTTGGAACTAGATAACTTTTCAGGTACCTTCCAACACACACCATTCTATGATCATCTGGTTTTTAACTACTAACCATTACTCTTGAAGCCCAGCAGTCCAGCCTCTTTGACACTCACCTTACAGTTCACCCAGCAGTCTATATGTCTCCAATCTGACTGCAAAGATACTATGGGACACCATGCTGCAAGCCACATTAAAGTGAAGCAATGCCCACTCCTCCCTTCTTTTTCCACTGAAACCATCATTTCATCACAGAAAACAATAAGGTTTCACAAGTAAAATTTGTTCTTAGCAAATCCATGTGGGCAGTTCCCAATCATCTTCTTCCTAGAAGAAATAACCATGATCTTCCCAGGAACTGACCATAGCCCTGGCTTCTCCTTCTTACTCTTTTTGAACATGGCTGTGATGTCCTTTTCCAGTGATGGGGAACCTCTCTTTACTACTGTGACCTGTCTGGGATGATGGCAGTGGCCTCACAATGACATTGGCTGTTTCCCACAGTACCCTGTGGATGCATACCATCCACTCCCATGTTGCTGAGAATGGCCACTTTCCTCAGCACTCTCTGGCAGACCTTCCTCTGCTACTTCACTCCCTGACTCTGCTCCTAGGCAAAGGAATCAGAAAGAGAAGAGTGCAGGCAAAAGCAAGGAAGGCAGCCTTTTTTCTCCCCAAGATTCCTACACAGTTCAGCAGACCTGGGCACGCAGAGGTGTGACACATACAAAATAACCAGGCTCCATATGAGCACAACATCTACATCCTTGTAGTTTTAGGCATCCTCCAGCTGGCTTCTGCCACCTTTCTGTAGCAATCTACTCACTAAATCCCAGTGCTCCATAGAACACTGGCAGCACATGCACCCCTGGCTCTGTTTACCAGTGCAGGGCTTCTGCCTAAGAAGCTCAAGCAACTTAATATGGAATATGCACTTGAACTACAGTTTTATATAATCTCTATTTAGAGAAGAAGAAAAGTAGATTTAATTTTTTTCAATTTTGAGGAAATTTTTCAAAATCTGAGACTCATATTTCTATTAAGAACTGTGGGACTGCAAGAACACTACAATCACAGCTTATATAGAGGTCAGAATCTATTAAAATTGAAGTCATAAAGCATGGAGTGATTGCATATTTTTGTCACTTATTCAAAATCATCCCAGACAGTCATACATACTACAATTTCAAAAGGCAGTAGTCCTATGTAATAACATCTCTTTCTTGTAAACACAAATTTAAACTTTAAAGATGAAGATCATGAAATCCACTCTAAAAAGCTAACAGAACTATACTCTTTGTACCCAGTTCATATTGATGTGTTTAATAATATAGACAAATTATACATAATGGTGGGTGTATTCTATAAATTCATTAAAATTTAATTGGAATTAAATAGACAACATAAGTATATAACTAAATCTTTACATAAATTTGACTTTGCCCTAGAGAGGTGTAGGGGACATCCAGCTGCAGTAATCTGCTGCTAAACTGGGGCTACCAAGAAGGTAGATCTTGACTCCTCTTGGTAGTAGAAAAAGAAAGAATGAGAGGCATCTTTTGAATATTGCACCAAGAGAAATTCCAGAAGGACGCAAGAAAAAGGTTTTGGTTAAGCCATGAAACAAAGTGCCTAGACTGTCCATCCCTGCAGTTACTCTAAACTCTGTTGGGCAAAGTGTGTATACAGATATATGTACACAAACTGTGGGCTTAGAATTTACTGTAGACTTCTGAGAGTGTTGCCTGGCCAGAACGCTTGTCCTCAGTTCCGAGACACTGCATTTCTTGCACTTGGTCCTGTATAAATGTTCAAGGGTTATCATAACTGTTGTGTGTATCTTCACATACTAGTGAATTTCATTCTAAACTATCCTGTGCTAACTGGTGAGAGAGAAGTATCCACTTGGAAACTAAACAAATAGAATGGTAGATTTTTCAAGGAAAATATTTGTGGCAAGAAACGTTCCTTTTATTTCCTTTTATTTTAGGGTGGTACTAAATTTATGGTGTGCTGGAAAGTGTTCTTCTGACTGTCTCAACAGTCCATAGGAGTGAGATATGGTGAAAACATTTATATCTCTATTGTACTTAAAAACATTAATTGTAAATGCTGACGGGACCAATCCTCATTTACACTTGGATGCCATTTTTATTGCACTTACAACATAAAGATGATCTATCGCTAAGAGCTGGAGTTGGTAATTTTCAGAACAGAAAAAGCTAAATGAAGAATTCAGAACATCCCTCCAACACATCATGTATCCTCTGGCAGGATTAACCAGATAAGATGAAGAGACACCACTCATTCATATTCTATGCTTCAAGGTTCTCCTGGCAATCAAGAGGCAATCAAGAACACAGAATTATCTTTATGAAATGGTCTCATGTGGAGATGGAGACTGTGCTGCCAGTCCCCTTTTTACTTGATGAACAGCATGGATTCTATTCTTAGGAGACCTTTAGCACAAGAGTCTAAGTATGAAAACACTTAGAACTTAAACATTTAAACCCAAGTAGTCCACAGGATTTGCTAAAACAGAAACTAGAATTGCAGTAGTGTTCTGGTAACAATACATACTCAGCATCTCTAGGATATAGTGCATTGCAAGGTATCATGTAGGGACACTGATATACTTAATGTAAAATTACAAATGGTCACCTCATCTCAGAAGGATGGATGCTATTCATCCACCTAAGGATTATTATGATGCATGAGTGTAGGTCATGTTTTAACAGTTAAGATGTGTGTTATATGCTATCTTGGGCCACAGGACACATCCAACTATTGCTATGATTTATATTTCATTAATTGCAAAGAATTATTAAAATAACCCTGACCAAGAATTAAGTGAGCTATATTTTGGTGCACTGAGAGTAGTTAAGAAAATGAGATTTGTGATAGAAACTACATGACAAATTAGAGGCTAGGAAGTAAATATTTTTCAGATATATCTATACCATAATTTTATCAGCTATTGTGTTGTCAGCTGAGTACGTTTAGAAAAATATTGAACATCTTGATTGTAAGATTCACTGTTTCCTATTTCCTATTCACTATTTGTTTCCCCAGAATAGAAGAAGCATGCTTTATCACAGTTGTGTTTGCTATTTCCTAGCACAGTTAGTCCCCAGGTTTTTTAGGTGTTTTGGAAAAAATGTCTACAATGTCATGACTGTGAAGAACTAGGATTATACAAACTTTAAAATACAATCATACCACAAAGAAAACGGAGAGACTGTGGATTTTAACTGCAGCAAAACCTGAGTAAGCCCTGTCTCTTAAGACACACATGAAATTGCTGAACTAGAAGGAAATTGAAAAAGAAAAGCTTCTGAACTCATAGGAATTTATTTTCACTGGTCTTATGTCTGATGCAGGTGCAATCAGATTCCCAATTATATTAGTACGAGGAGCACCACTTTCCCAGAAATACAACATTACTGGAACTCTTACGAATTTTTCTTACAACTTTTAAAACAAAGTAGACCGAGACATTAAAAAACACGGGATAGCCAAAAATAAGAGCGACTTGCCAAGAAGAAACTTTAGTGTCCTGATGTGTCCAAGTCCACTGTTTCCGTGCCAGGTGTTCAGGATGTATAAACTGGATTCAGGAGGACTGCAGATTCCAAAGAGGGAAAAAATCCCATCTGCTTATGAGCTCCTAAAGTCTTGGTGGGAGGCTCCAAACTAAATACTCCCATGTTCTTCTGTTTTATCACTGAGGAGTTTGATACTGGTAGATAAGTCCCTTCCTGTTTGGAAAGTTTCTGATAAAACATTCATATCCTGGACCCATCATGCTAAGGACCAGAGAGCCATGGATTACACTTCCTCCCAGTGAAGCAAATGTTGATAAAAGCTGATAAAAAAAATTTCCACTGCATTCTCTCCCAAGCAAAACCAGCAGTTTTTGACTATGAAGGTATTATGAGTCAAACAAACTGTTCAGTGAACCCAGTGGGGTGCATTAAAGAAGTCTTCCTGGGGTCCTCTTGGAGATTTTCATGTACAAAGATGGAAGACTCAGTCCTAAGGGTTTTCACAAACTGGTGACTAATACCTCTGCTTTGAAAACACCTAATATATTGCCATTATTCAGCATACTTGAGGAAAATAACTAACAGAACAGTTGTCCTGGGTTCTCAGCTGGGCAATAGTCTCTAAAAACAATGCAGAGAGGACCTTTTTCAAAGGACCAGGATCTGCCAAAAAGAGGGTATATCAGGAGATTCTGAAATCAGTATTTCCTAATCAAGCTTTTCCTGCACTCAAGCATAAAAAAAATAGTTTAGGCCCAAAAGGAACAAAACTTTTAAAAGCAGATAATTTTAAGCAGAGAAGTAAGCTGCAATTAAGACTAAGTAGTAAGTGGTTACATTCTTTGCCATATCAGTATATTCTGAGAATACAATATATAAATGTTTTTGCTGTTTCAAGATTTTGTCATCATTAATACAACATCACATTAATAATATAATATAGCATTAATAACATAATCTGCACAGAGGCAAATCTTCCTATTCACACAGAGAATTACCCCCAAGGGCTTATGTTAAGCCTTCAAAAAGCTCAAGCTCTGACACAGAAACATGTCAAAAATATGTCCCCACCTTGTACTTCATCATAATTTCAGCCTGTTCAGGTACAGGATGAAAGTCTATTGTTAGCAAAACCACTTTCCCTTTCTCTTTGATCTTAGAGCTGCTGACAAGTTGGATTTTTTTAATTTTATTTTATCATTGCCTGAACGACAGAAAGGTTAAGAGGTGTATAAAAAGAATTGCTTCTTGGAAAAATTGTAGAGCCCATCACAATGCAGAGCTGCAGAACAGATCATTTAAATTAAAAAGCTGTGCCATTTGCAAGAACTTCCACTCACCAGATCAGTCTCAGATGGCATGTAGTAACCTCTAAAAGAAATGGAGAAAGCCTGAAAAGGGCTTTATTACAAGCACTTCATTAGCTTGCCACCTGTGAAGACCAGAACTAATCTAATACTTCCAGAAAGCCAAAGTATCAGAAACTAATTCCAATTTGAAGAAAGCCATACACTTTTAAATGTAAGTATTTTTAAAAGTTCTTTTCAAATTTGAGCTTTTTCAAGCTGTCCACCTAAAGACAATCTGTGAAAATCAGGTGTCATAAATACTCATATCTGATCTGTGGTCTCTAAATCTCAGGCTCAGACCCCTAGTGCCTCAAACCCATCTGTTCAGATTCCTTCCCAAGTTGATGGGCAGAGCCTGCCAGACACAACCCATTCCACCCTGCATCTCTCTGCCAACTGTAGCCCAAAGAACTTGGACTCTTAAATTAGGTCCTCATGTCAAAAGACTGATTTTTGGACCAAATACATAAGCCCAGACATGATTCGTGACTTTTGCAGCCTTCTAGTTGGGAGAACTAAAACCCATTAATTTTCAACAATTTTTCATTATTATTTGTTTAGCAAAACACTTTAAACAGATCTGCCTGCTCTCTGCCTTGATTTTCACAACACTGAAGGCTGTTATATGACAGGAACTTCATCCATGGAAGGAAATTACATGTTAAAAGAAGTTTAAAAAAAAAAAAAAAAAAAAGCCAACAACAAAAAAAAACCCCTTTAAACTTGAATTCTTAACTCATTTAACTAGACCCTTATTGAGTAAAGGTTCCAATGAATTAACTTGCAATTCCTTTTTGAGAAATAAATCAAAAACACTGAAAGCAAACAATAATTTACCTTTTGTCATAAAAATTGCTTATTTTAAAAACTGCATTACTTTCTCCTGCTTCATTTTATAATTTTTTTTCTTTACTTTGCACAAATGGTAACAGATGAATTCTTCATCTTTGTAGAAGAATAGCAAATCATTTCCCTTTCACTTTCTGGTTAGCTGGTTCTATTTTCTTGTGACATATTTTCTAAGCCTGTTCAAACCAGACCAAACATGTTTTATAATGTATTTTCAAGCCTCAGTTATCACTATTTAAAAACTTAAGGAGTTCCAATAATTAGACCTGTCACACTATAATGAATTGATTTTCTATAGCACAAAATCCAATTTAAGTAATCTAACAACAAATAAATAAAAGTTGAGTTTCTCTTCCTTTCAAGAACAATTAACCAACGTAGGTGTCCTGGGTTTGGCAATATGTTGAAGGCTGAGCTACTTCAATGAACATTTAAAAATACTTCTCCACAGTGTATGTTCATCCCAGCCCAATAAATTGTTTCCTAAATGCTCACTTTTTTGATGTGAATGACTTGAATCAGAGTGGATTTGTGAGTGCCAGGAAGACCCCTGGCTGTTCTACATTCTCAGTGGTCCTGAATACTGCTCTGCACGTGCTGAAAGAAAAGGAGATTTTCTAGTTAAGTCCCTGAACTTGAGATAGGGACCTCTGTGCTTCACTATAATTCCTGTTACAGACAGGATTTGGACCTTTTTTCCCCATTGTTTTGCACTTTAATTTCTTTTAGAAAAATAAATTCAAAGCTTCCCAGTCTCAGAGTTCTACTTAGATATTTTTGAGTGCAGCAAGTGTCTCTTCCTGCATTTCCAAGGCAGCCTTTCACAGCACACTCCTGTGACTTCAGCCTGGTTCTTCAGAGCCAGCAGTACAGGACATTGCCAAGTGCTAACATCATCTCAGTGTCATCCCTGTGATCTTTTGTACTAGCTGTTTCACAGGGTGGTTGCAGAAGAATCTTGTTCCTCTCTCAAAGGCTGTTCTAGCTGGTATTGCTACAGAAGGCCAACTGCTATCCAAAGGCTAATAAAATAGTTGAACAGTGTTTCTTTGTGGAGTAATTTATAAAACAATCTATAGATATTTAGCAGAAAGACATGACCTTAACCACCATCCTCATCCTCCTTGACAGTCCCAGCCTGCTAGTACATGTACAGAGATGCTCAGGACAACAAAGATGGGGGCCTTTTACACTGGTGAGAGGTAATCATGAGCAAGTATGAGTGAGGATCTTCAAGGTTCTCTCTACCCCTTTTCATGTATTGCCCCTCCAGCCTTAAGGTCACACTGAGCTGCTCATAAAACACTCATAGTTGCCCTTGGGCAATTTGTTCTGCTGAAAATAATTGAGATAAGAACAATAGGAAATTGCTAGATATTGGCAATAAAGTCATTTATTGTAATTGATTGTACAGCATGCCTTATTATAAGCTTTAATAATCAGAAGCACATAACTAAGTCATCTGTAGCTGTGGAGAACCAAGAACAATATGCACCATAAAAATAGGCCCAGCTGTAGTCATTGATGTTCTCTGATCTTCTAAATGCACACTGGAAATTGTATTATCCCAGATAACAGAAAGGGAAATGTCTTGTTTCAGAAATAGTACAAACATAATTACATTTGTGAAACCAAATGATTTTAGTAATATGGGCACTGTGAGCTGAGAGCAGAGAAATGGTTTTATGAGTTGTGATTCACTACTCAGTAAACAGCAGAAAATAAACCACAGGGATTTAATCCTTCCCTGTTAGTGTGATTGCTATTCTTGACAGTCAAATACAAATTCAGATTTCTCAGGTGCCATACACAGGAAATATGAAGTGGGGAAAACACCTAACAGAGTAACTTCAGAGTATTCAGTTGCACTCTTCAGATACATTGGAAGAAGAACCACATGGAAATAAATTTAGTCAGTGAGAGTCTGCTCTTAGCATCATGTCTTCCTTAATCAAGTCATTTCCCCACCTTCACATGCAAATCCTTTGTGTATTGTAATTGTTCTTCCCTAATTCTGGATTTGCCTTTCCCCTACAGAGGTGTAAACAGGTTATATATTTTTTTCCTATTTGAGGAAAGAAAACTGTTGCTAATGTTGGCTGAAAAGTTACTCCTTTAAGTCAAAATATGGCCCTTAGATACTGCTGGGGTGTACCGAGCCATCCTACTCGAAACTGTTTTTCTACATACACCAACTACAGAGTAATTGTAGAGGACTGTATTTAATATGTCTAAAATTATGAAATCAGTATTAGGCTTTAAGGCATGTCTAACATGCAATTCATGGGCTTAACTGTCCAGCTAGGACATCGATTTTGCCAAACCAGTGGATTAGAGATTATCTATCAATTGGTGTGACAACATACTCTGAGGTACAAAAGCAAACATGGAAGGTAAGCTCATTTTGACAAGGTAATTTCTGTTTGGAGTGTTTGTCTTTACACCTTTACTTCTCACTATCATTTAACTGTAAATTGGAATCACATTGAAATGCTCCCTGTCTGCAGAGGGGATACACTTGGTAGAGGTTAAGCCTCAGATTTGCTGGTACAGCTCCATATCATGCAAAGAAAACCTCTCTCATTGCTGGCTCTTTTTAGCAAGTTCCAATTGTCAATCAGCATCTGCTGCTTTAAGACTTTTATAGAGATATTGAACTCTCTGAAAAATCTCTTTATTCTATGTCTGCAAAGGTCTCAGATGGTAAAGATCTGCTTCATAATTGGTTTATATAGGTATTGTGGTGATTCAGATAATAAATCATTTTAAAATGTCTACACAACTACTGCATCAATAATTCAGTTGTAGTAGAAGGAATCAACTGTTTCTACCCAAACTCATACCAGTCATAGCTACAAAAGCATGGAACCACAAGTCTTAAAAGGGCTACAGATTACAATGATGTTTAAAGATTAAGGGAAAAGACAAATAAGGAATTAATATCTCTGCTATTCTGGAGTAATATCCTTTTAAGCAAGAAGTGATGACCTGTCATAGGGTCAGGAAGCAGGATGAAAAAATGAACTACAAGTTTGTTCTCTATATAGCTACATACATGCAAGAAGACACAAAAAACAACCAAACCAACCAACCAACCAACCAACCAAAAAAACTCAACCACCCAAAGCCAAAAAACGTAGCATAGATACTCTTAAAAGAGATGGACAGGACATGCTCAGCTATGTTAAAAATATCTCACACATGTCTTTTGTTAAAGAGCAAGGAATTGAGTTTGACAAAACAGTGAGCTAGTGTTCATGCCACTGAACACTAAATTTTCCTTTCCTAAGGACACTGCTGATTTATAAGCCATGGTTTGGATCCTTAGCTGCTTCGGAGTTTAAGAAGAAAAAAGTAGTGAAGTAACTACTTCCCTGTATATTATTTATAAATATGTTACAGTAGTTGCCATTTTAGAAGATCTGAACAAATCTGAAAGCTTATTTAGCAATGACTACATTAGGCTGTTAAAAGATACTTTAAAAGAGCCTTTGTATGTAAAGATGCTAAAATAATATTTTAAAAGGCTTTTCATCATTTAAGGTAGAGAGACAGTAAAGTCAATCTGTTATAACCTTGTTATTAGTCAGGCCCCCTCTGAGTTAAGAGGGGTAAATAGAAATATAAAAGAAGATTCTAGAGTTTTAAACAGGAATTGTAACCTTTAAAGCAAAACAAAACAAAACACCCACATTTCTGCTGTGGCTGACTGCTCTAGTCAAAATATTTACAAGGCCATTTAGCAAAGAACTTCTTGACTAAGGTGAAATCTAATTTAGCATATTTTACATTCCAATACCATGCTTCACAAATTTTTCCTCAACTCAGTAAGACTTCCAACTGGAGGATTTAAAAAACTGAATCCAGAGGTTTCTATTTTTGTCTAGAAAATATTTTTAGCTAGTTCTTACACGGTGACTTCTAGTTTTGTGTTCAGAACTTAACCCCTATGAAAAAAGGTCTTCCAGAAGATTATCTGCTGATTGGGAGACCCTTGACATCCTCTGCGTGCTGATGTTTCACTGGGCGACCTTCCAGAACAGGTTTTAAATTACATGCTCTTTAACAAGCTGATTTATATGAAGGAATCACTGGTAAGTAAAGACAAGGAGTCTAACTGAAGCAGTGCAAAAATGTGCAAAAACTGGAAGTGTGCAAAGCAGAAAACACTCCAGTAAATCCCATGACACCTGAAAGGGCTGTCTTGTTTGGTAAACAAATAAGCAGTTCATCTCTTTATTTTTTATGCACCAAAATATAGTTTCTGTCAGACCTACTCAAAAGCCAGTTCAACTCAATTTCAGCAAAAAAAGTAACCAGGTAAACACAGCACATACTTTTCAACTGGATTTGTCAGCTCATTCAGCTAGGCCAAGCAGCCCAAGGAGGGGCTCAGGGCCACATACAAGCATCTGTATCTCTGTACAGGGAGGAGTTCTTAGGTCAGTTTGTCAAACCTGAGTACAATTCAAAGCCTGCCAAGATCCTTGGAACTCTGCAGATAATTTTTTCCTAGTTTTGTATAGGAGACAGAAGCACCACATTCATCAACACTTAACTTGGACAGAGTAGTCACTACACATTTCTCTAGGTCAACATGACCAAAATTCCAACTCCAGTGACAGAAAGAGTGTGAATGGTTTTCAGCTCCTCTTTATTAGCATTTTTTTAATTATAGCAATTCTAGTCCAAAAAGGGGGTTGTTTTGTTTTTAATTCTGATTTGGAAGAGATTTTTCTATCCCTAGATGAATGAGAGGACAATGAAATCCAGTGGAGGAGAGCAGCTGCCCATGCAAAAAGCTCATATCACCATGCCCCAATTACCTTATGAACAATCTGTATTTTCCTGCCATGAGGTAACCAAGGGAGTCACAGCCCTAAACTTTTAAGAAACAGCAGCCCTTTCTACAGAGCGGTCAAAAATCACAATTCCATCTCCCAAAGCTGATTTGCTTCTCAGGTCATGTATGACCTTCAGTGCCAGAAGCTCCTCTGGGGGAGTGTAGCTCCATTCTCAGCAGAGGGAAAGGTCCCATCTCCCACCTTGTCTGGGTGCACTCACTGCACCCTTTGGGGAGCAGGTCACCATTTGGGAAGGGAGATTAAAAAGTAGTCAGCGTTCCTGGCTCGTATGATGACTTCATGGCAAAGGGTGAGGGTGGAGGTTGTCAACTCTAATTAATGCCTGTTTTAAAAGCACTTTGCATTCTTTCCCGGATATGTGCTTTACAAAAGCCAAGAGCTGTTGTTGTTATGAACAGTTCACAGTATAAACACACTTGGCCTGATTTTCCTCTTGCTCACAATAGGCTTCACGCTTGTTTAAATCTCAGTTGGGATGGAATAAGCAGGCTTTCTGCGGTCAATGCAAGGAGAGGCTCCCAGAGCTGGTGTACAAGAACCTCTGGAAGAAAAGGCAGCAGGAATTTTTAAAAAAATAAATAAATCTTGGTTAAGTGCTCCCTTCCTTGAAGGCTGAGTACGGAATCAAAACAGCACTGATTGTATAACCCTTTGCTACACATGCTTCTAAGTCACCTGCGTGAAAAAACATCTTATTTGGAAAATTATTTTTTCCACAAATGCTTTTTTTATTTTTAGTGTGTCGAACTGCTTATGGTAGAGCTAGTGCTAGGGATACATCAAAGAGATTCTGCAAAGGTACTTCGAGCAGAAAAAAAAAAAAAAAAAAAAACAAAAGAAAAAAAGAAAGGAGACATGGCTCATCAGATTGTGGCCTGAAACAATTTTCTGTAAAGCATTAAGATGTCTGGAGAGGGTGGAAAAAAAAACCCAACCAAACAAACACCACAAACCACCAAACCCTGTCAACTTCTAAAATCAATCCCAGAGGTTATGAGCTTTAATGTTCTGCAAATCACAGGAGGCCCTTTAGTTTGTCCTTGATCCTTTCAAATAGCTGGAAATGAAGACATGGTGTAGAAGCTGTGGCTTCAATTAGACATAATATCAAAGAAAGGTTGATAGCTCTTCCTTACTAATGAGAAAAAACAACAAGTACTCTGGAAGAATGCCATCCTGCCCTGCTAGCTGACGTCAGTAGGGTGATAACACACGTCTGAATATTATAATAGTCAGGGTAACTCCCAAAAATATATTGCACCTTTTTCCTCTGCTTACTGTCTCCTTCAGAGCTGAAGCTAGATCTCTCCCTTTCCTTAGAAGTGTTTGATATTTTCCTCTTATCTTTTTAGCATATTAGAAAAATCAGTTCGGAAAGAAGGTGCTAGATTTTTTTTTTTCCCTTCCTGCTCTAATTTACAAGGTCATCTCCTGTACCTAAGCAGAGTCACCATTCACACTGTAAATACTTAGTCCCATGCAACTTAGTTCTGTGCACTTTGGTGTTTTGGTTTCTTTTTCCTTTTTTGTTGAACTGAGAATTGTGAGTTATTGTAGACTTAGTAGCATTGTTAAGCAAAATATTCATGTTCATTCATGGCTTGTTATTTTAAGACAGGATTTACTATTGAGACATTGAATACCAGCCATTTTCTCAAGTGAGGCTCAAGTAAAATAAAAACAAACAAACCCAGAAGAAAAAAAAAAAAGCACCCCAAAAAAATTATAAAAAACCAACCCCAAAACACACAAAACCAAAATAAAACCTGAACAAAAAGCCCCACAAAACCCAACATCAAGAAAAAAAAACAACACCCAACAACCAAAACCCCACATTTTCTCAGAGCATTATATGTTTCAGTTTCTTCAGAAAATTTTATTTCAGAGTCTTAAGCACCGTATACACTTTTTACAAGTCACCTAGGCCAGGCTGCTCACTGAGCTGTGTAACTCTAGCTGCTATAATGCAAAGTGTCAGGGGACTTTCCCAAGACCCTGCTTTTGCTTAGTTATGACTTTGCAAAGCCCTAATCACTTTATGGATTTTGTGCCAAGGCTACATACTCTCTAAATCCTAGTAAAGTTACCTGTCAGAATCATTTATTTGCAGGCAATTAGTAGAGACTTGATGGACCTCAATATGTCTAGAAATGCTACCGAGTGCATGGCAGCCATGCCTGGGTCTAATTGCTGAATAGCTTGTACATGCACAAGACTGGACCCAAGCTGAACATGCCCTAGGTCTTCACAATCCCTGGATACTATTCCCAGAGTAGTGAAATTTCTGTGCTATTTCCAAACTTCTCTTTTTTTATATGCAATGAAAAAGAAAGATAAAAAAATTGCTCTGTGGAGAGGTCTCTCTAGCTCTCAAGCACATTTATTCATCTTCATACCCTCCCCTGCTCCACCCCATAAGGTGCTATAAACAGAGTTTAGACTCAGACTTCTTATTTCATAGCTGAAAACTCAGCAGTTTCAAAGGTCTCTTACCTACAAAAGTCAGGACAGTATTTTGTATCAATAAAACCAATTTAAAAATTTTTATTGGCATTTTTACCAAAAAAGACATAGCTCAGAGATAACCACCAAAGTTTTCTAGCTTTACAGATGTGCAGATTCTTAGAGCATTGTGGTAGTGATGCCGTGGAGAAAATCTGAGCTACTTCCAAGCTATGGTTCTTACAACCATTTATTTCAGGAATCATCACTTCAGAAGTGCTGCATGTTTAATTAAAAATAACAAAATCTGCTCTCCTAAGTATATATTCCTTGTTTCTTATTCTTGTGCATGAAAACACTGAGTGTTTCCAATCAACCATTTCAAAATATATGGACACCACAGATCTGCTGATTTTACTCTTTGGGAGTGACAATAGTTAGAGGAGCTGCTGACAAAGCTCTTTAATTTACAAAAGAAATGGAAAATTAATAGCAAGATACCTTCTTCTATGGGTAGATGCTCTTTGAGGAGGGAACATTTAAGTTCAAATTTAATATAAGACAGAGTAACTGAAGCACTTCTGCTACACGGCACCTTCCATTTCATTACTTTTTTTCTTTGGTACAAAAAGGTGACAAACATTAGCAGTTCCTAATATCAGTATTAACTGCAAATCTCTTCAGATATGCAGGTGGAAAGTTTCTAAAAAAGTTTAGTAATAAACCAGCCTTCAGAAATAATTAAACCTCCTCCCTGATTCTCTCTTTTCTGGCTAGAAAAGTTCAAAATGCCTTTAATTAAGCCTGTCCTTAATTATTAAAGAAAGTGGTAGTATAAATAAGGGAGAGATATTATGTGCTCAGATCTGCAATATTATTTATACCTTTCTATCTAAACAGGTCACTGAATGCTTATGTTTTTCAGATCTCATTAATTGGATAGCAGAAGTTATGGTTGATTGCAAAAAGCTTACTAACAAAAGAAGTAGGTGCACTGTAAATAAGTTGTCAGCAACTAAGATAGCAAACTGTCGGGTTTTTGGATTTGGCAGTTCCACAGGGGAAATAACTACCTTGTTTAACAATCTTCACTGAAGGATCTTAAATACTATTTTAACAGAAACCTATCCTCAACAACTCAGGAAACATCAGGAGAAATGCTTTGAATAGAAGCATCCATGTATTCTTAAAAAAATGTTCTGGATTTCAAAATGTTCTGGATTGATGTGGGGCCATTTTTGGTAGCAGGGGAGGCTCCTGTAGAAAGGTGCTGAAAGCTCCCCCAGCTCCAAAATGTCCAGACCTACTTTTGGCTAACATTGAGGCTATCAGTGACAGTTGATGTACCTCTGCAATTCACATTCAGGGGGAAACAATCAGCTACAAGAGCTCAGGGCAGAGGAAAGGAGGAGGAGAGACAAATACCAGGCAAGAGAGAGATACCAGAGATAAGAACAAGATGCAGAGCAGGGGATACCAAGGTTGGTGAGGAAGGAGGGGGAGAAGGTGCCTGAACAATTTTCTGTCTACATCCCCTGGTGAGACAGCAGGTTGTTCCCCTGCAGCCCATGGAGGAGCACAGGAGAGCAGATGTGGCCCTGAAGCCTGTGGCAGATCATGGCGGAGCAGGTATGGACCTGCAGCCCATGGAGGACCCCATGCAAGGAGAGGTGGCTGTTTTGAAGCAGGCCATGGCTCTGTGGGCAGCCCATGATGGAGCAGCTTGCTCCTGGGGGACAATTTACCAGCCTCTGATTGATTGTGTTGAAGATTCAGAATGATAAAAAGCAGTTTTGAACAACACCTCTAGTTTTGATACCCTGACAGTCAAAGATGTAAAGACTTCTTTTCGCCAGAGGGCAAGAAAGCACAGACAGCAGTGCTGAAAGTTTTCATTGTTGTCTTACCTCCCAGAAAAAAAAAAAACCAAACAATTTTGATCAAATCCACATTGCTTATTCATTCAAACATAATCCAACTCCACCTTCTCCTCCCAGCAATAGATCCTGAGCACCCAATATAACATCTGGAAAAACAATAATCTTCCTTTAAATAATGGAACAGTTGTATTTCTGACCACCAATGTCTGTCTTTTCTGTCTTGAGAATCTCCTCTTACTTAAAAGCAAGCGACTGAGCAAGGCAGACACAGGATTTACTGTTAATCATTAGCAGAAACATTGATAACTGTTTCAGAGGTACAAAATTACTGCCCGAAGTGTAGAATCTTCAAAACCACTTTACTGCAAGTCTGTCCTCTTGCATAACCCTTCACTTTTTAAAAAGAGCAAGAAAGGTTTTGATAAGAATATCATAACAATTAAATTTTTGCAATTAGTGTGCTGTATTTCAGTATTTCTGTATTCAGTAATGTATCATTTTCTAGAAAAATTACTCCAAGAAAATTGAGGAGCATGGTAAGGTTTAACTGGCTCTTGGTCACCTGATTTGGCTGTGGATACCATGTGAACAGAGTTTTTCTCTTTTCTAGCTCCAAAAGTTTCTGCCTCTGACTAGGTAAAGCAGCTGTAACAGAGATCCACAGCCCTGGTTTTACCCCATTAAAAATTACCAGGGTATGTATACATTTTCACATAATTTAAAAACAACAGAATCAACATTAGGTGAAGAAAGAAGTGACCATTGTTAACCTTGGTTTATTCTTCATTTTACCTAGTCTATAGAAGTAGGAAAAAAACTATCAGGCACTTCTCCAGTTAGCACACCACTCAAGTATTCACATGCCATATTGTTTTGAAGGAAGTGGGTAAATAAAGGTGGCTCATATACACATGGTCTGGCTATTTTCACAGGAGTCCCCTTCCAGTACTGGTTAGCCTATAGGTGGCTGCAAATGGTGATACAGATTTCTTACAGGTACTGCCAAAAGCCTGATGTAAAGCTCACATCACAGATTCACAGATGTGAAAGATGTCTGGCAGCCAAGGACATTTGATCCACACAATTCTTAAAGAATTTTATCAGCACTTTTGAATATTCAGAAATGTAACCTGTCTTACATTTAATTCCTACCAACTTGCCTGCCTATGTGAATAAAAAACAAAAACTGGAAACAAGACTCAGCATGCCAAGGCAGCAGCAAGCTGAGTAGATTTGCAGTTTTTATTTTGTCTTGTGGTGAGTTTAACAAGATAATGATTTTGTATTCAGGTAATTAGAGATTAAAGTAAAAACAAACAAACAAACTTGTTTTGGATGAATTTTTGCCAAGCTTTAGGTAATACAAATAAAGAATATTTTGGTTATCATTTAGAAAGTGATCAAACTAAAGAAGATGGGGTTTACTGCGAGCTTCAATAATTTTATTCTTTAATACCCACTTTGCTATTGGTACAAACAGGGCTACAGAAAGGTACATTTATGGATACTGGCTACTTGCTGAAAATCTAATGGATCCTACAAATACTGGCCTGTCATCACATTGTTGCATTTTTCATATCAAAATACAATTACTCTCTTTCTCATGTTCAGTTACATTACTTCCTCGTTTACTTTAGTGTCAGTCTACAGCAGGTACGCTTAAAACAGCTGTAGTTCCTTATTGAGACCACATGGCCATTATGCTGGTGTTGTTTCCTCTTCTGTCCTCTCCTCTTGACAAAATAATTTATTTTTAATGTGCTAACACTCTTACTAGTCCTGTTTGCACCAATAGGGAAGAGGGTATTAAAGACAGTCCTGGACACTGGTTTATTTTTAATCTCCTGAGGTGCTAATGTCACAAATAATAAAAAGTCAAGGGAAAAGTGCATTGGCATTACAAAGATATATTTATCCTTCTTTATTAATATCAAGACTGAAGCAGAACTTGAAAATTATGCAAGCATGTTATGTGCCATACACTTTGCTGTTACTCTTCCACTTCTTAGTATTGCAACATTTCCTGAAATCACTAAGACAGCCATGATCTCTTGGAGTCACTGATTTCCAAAACTGTGGTTTTGTTGTTTACCCTGACCCTGTTGAAGGATTTTCCAATAAGGATATGCAATAATACACAGGAATTAAATTCACTGAGCCCTCCAGCTAAGCTCTCTATGACCACGTGGTCTAAAAAGATTAACGATCTGTTATAGAGATGGGGGGAGCAGCCATGAGGCCATCAGGGAGCTGAAGGTAGGAATTTCCTCTGGTCTTTGCCACAGAAGGACAGAATTAACATAGAGTTTGCAGAGGAATTACTCTGCTCTTCCTTTACTAAACAACCTTAATTAAATTTGAAACTCCTCTTTGCCAGTAGTTTGATGATATACTAAGGCTAATATACCTGGAAATTTGCATGAAGGAAGATTTTAGAACAAGACCAGATATCCAAAGTGTACCACAGCAAAAAGCCTAACTCCTGTTTTCTAGAATTAACAAAAGTATCTATGAAACTGTTAAATTTCTATCTGTTTTTACAAGAGTTATATCTTGCTGATAAAAGTGTGGTTTAAGAAGCCTTTGATGTCACACAAAAGAAATGTGGCATGTGACAGTAACTCAGCAGTGCAGCCAAACATCTTGCACCTGCCCTGGAATGATCCTCTCTAGAACAAGAGCATCTCAACAACAGGATATTCTTGAGATAAGATGAAGGGTCTTTCAACAAGGAGTCATCTATCCTGTGGTCTTGACATTAAACATACATTTCTCAGGTAATCTGTGAGAAGAGGAACCTGTGAGCAGCATCCTTCATTTGGAGTCAGATGCTTCTTTTGAGGATTTCATAAACATATTCCAATTCATATATCATCTATGCCAAAATGAATGCTTCTTTAAAATCTCTACAGCTGGAGATAAGGCAGTCAGATGAGTGACCCCAGAAATATTTTTCACATTGACCTAAGTTTAAAGTGAAACAACCGATAACACATGCAACAAATTCACAGTCTCTCCAAGCAGAGTCCCACAAGTCACTGGGAGTTGTGAGTCCCCAGCTACCTCAGCTGTGATGTGTCAGGGATGAAAGTGGATAAGCTTAGGAACCCATGCACTCAGACAGGCAACTTTGCACAGAGCTAAGATCTCTCCCAGAGGGATCTTAGCCTTTGCAGCTCCCAAAGCAACAGCCAACTACCATGTAGTTGGTACAGAGAACACCAGGGTGGAAGGAGGCTGAGGCAGGCTACAACACAGAGAGGAAGGAGCGTCTATTCCTCTTGAACACAAAAAGGAAGCCAATATAATAAAGCACACATGCATCTGGCAGATAGAAACCAGAACCTAGCAATGCTTGCTTTTTAATCCATTTCTCTGCAGGAAGAGTAAACAAAACATTTCTAAACCTGTTTGCCCACATTACCTCAGCTGATATTGCTGCTTGGCTATCCAAAAGTCCTCGATTCCAGAGATGGTGGCCTCCTGCAGGTGGCCTTTTGTGGCCTGTTACCATAGCTTAGTGTCATTGTTATTAGGAAGTTGCATCAAAGTCAGGACCAACGTCACATAAACACGAATGGTAAGGACCTGAATATACACCATGAGAAAAGGAGGGAGCACAGCCTCTCCCAGAAGGATGCAAGGCCAAACTGAGGGACTAAGTCAACACAGAAGAACAAAACAATTAAGAACAGTTGTTTCAAAGGTTTTAAAAACTTAACCTACACATTTTTTTAATTAGCACCAAAAAGGCAGGTTTTCGGTGATTTTGGGGGGGGGATTTTTTTAGGGGGCTTGCAGTTTTTTTTTAGTATTCAGAAAACCACTTAATTTTCTGGTTGTTTGTTGTGTTTTTTTACAAGGGCATGTAGTGATAGGATGAGGAGCAATGGCTTTAAACTGAAAGAGGGAATATTGAGATTAGATATTAGGAAGAAATCCTTCACTGTGTGGGTGGTGGAACACAGGCACTTATTGCCACAGGAGGTTGTGGATGCACCATCCCAGGAAGTAGTCAAGGGAAGGCTGGATGGGGCTTGGAGAAACCTGATCTAGTAGGAGGTGTCCCTGGACATAGCAGGGGAGGTGGAACTACACAGTCTTTAAGATCCCTTCCAACCAAACCCATTCTATGATTCTGCGGTTCTCTGGTCTTCCCTCAGCTGTTCTGTATTGCTTCTAAATATCCGAACCTAGTGCCATTTTTTCAAAACCATATTCAGTAATTCCAGGTTAGATAAATTCACCTAAAAGCTCTAAGATTTTCTTTATTTAAACACCAGCTAATCAACCAAACACACACAGAGAAACCATCAACATCCACTCTCCCTCCAGAAACCACAACACGCAAACAGAAACACACAAATAAGACTAGGAACAATGATGTATTTTTAGGTATCATTCTTCACACAGCATCAGTACAGATGAATTGGAAACAAATGCAAAAGATAAAATAGAAGAGTTTTATGTGAGTTAGGATTTTTTAAAGTTCCCTTTCTGGTGGTTGCTTTTCTTTCTTCTGTACTAAAATGTGAAATGGCTTGATCTGTCTTCTGAAAGCCATTTGCATACACTGATAATTATTTTGTCCTTTTAGTTATATTTGGCAAAACACTGCATTCATTAAGTAACCTTCAAAACCAGCTTAAACTTGACAAATATTTTTTGTGATCTATAAAAAACATGAAGCAGTGTAACAAGTAACTCATCCAATTTTTCACAGCACATTTTCTTTCCTCCTATGCATTTGATTAATGTGCTGCTCCTACTTGATTTCTTTCTCTGCAGCATGGTTGCTGCCAGATTTCTTATCGTTCTGCTTACATAATGATACTGGGATATTTCCTGCAGCTCTCCAGGAATGCCACAACTGTAGGATCAACATTAACTTGCCATCACCAATCCTAATATTTTCTACAGCAAGCATCACTATTTTGGCTTAAGTACAAGACAACCTCAGACATAACAAAATAGTGACTTATAGACTAAGAGAAAAGAAGCAACAAGGTGTATTAAGAAATACTAATTTCTTCAGCTGTGGAACAATGTAACCCCCACCTCAATTCCCCATCTGGATTAAGTCCATCTCTGGACAAGCACCTCTCTTCTTGGCAAACACATACATGGCTTTTCAATCCCTGCAGCCTCAGCCACTCTTTATGGGAAGCAGAGCAGTAGCAAAACCCTTACCCATCATTTTTAAAGGAGAGGGAAGAAAAAAAAAATGGGGGGGGAGAGAGTGTTGAGGACAGAGGAGAAAGGAGGAATATCTACAAAAATAAACCACCAATAGTTAAGACAGCCATTCAACCCCCTTTTCCAACATGACCTGAACTCAGTGTCCCACCTCAAAATGAAAGCAAGTGATCACACTGGCATTCTCCCTTGTTTTAAGCCACTCACCAGCTTTGTTTAGTTGCACCAGTCACCCCCAAAAGAATCCAAAATTCCCAGCTCACTACCCTACACAGAGCCTCTGTGCAGCCCATTTATCCAAAAGACCTTGCCACTGCAATCACCCCTACCACCTGATATCATCTCCACCACCACAGCTGCTTGGGTGGAAGCTGATAAGGCCCCAAGCACAACCTGATGAAGGTCTCAAACCCAGCATTTTTTACAAGAAAACTTGAATCAATCCTATCAGTCCCAGAGCAGTGGATTTTTGGAAGCAAGCTATTTTCCAGAAGCAGCTTTGCTCCTTAGACTATTATCCAGAGATCTCTCCCACACTGGAGACTCTGGCCACCAATCTGTCTGTAGAGATGGTTCCTTATCCATCACCTGCTTTATATAGGCTGTGGGTCTGCAATAAGGCTCAGCTGTGTGAGACTAACTAGCTTGTATCTGCATTGGAGGCTTTTGTCTTCTCAGCTCCATGATTAGCCACACACCACTCTAGTTTCAAGCAGTAGAAATAAAATTCCGAACTTGGTAGTCTGACCTCTTTATCCACGGTTTAGCTGTTCTTCAGGGATGCACAAACTCATTCTCTCCAGCTAAAGAAATTTAGTCTCCCAGAACGGTGCTCAGTAAGAGCTATGGTGTTAAAAGGGGCTGTAGCAAAGCCACTTTGGCCTTCTCTGACTGCACATTAAAGGGTCCTGCTAAGTGCTTTGGGAGGGAGAAACCTCAGTAGCATGTTGGATCAAGGATTTGGAAGAAGCATGTCTTGACATCATCAGGCAAATCTTGACTACAATACTTGCCTCTATTTTAAACATTTCCATCTATTAAACTGGATCTAGACATGAGGATTCAGTGGGGACCTTAAAGAAACTGCAAATTATGCATGAGCAAACCCTGGTGCTTTCTGTCACATGAATGAAGAGAGCTCAGAAGCTGCTCAGGCACCCTGCCATGTCCTCTTCATCATTAGCAGAGTGACCTCCAGTCCAGCTAATTTGTGGGCAGGCTGAGGGCACTATCCTAAACCCCTCTCTGATGACCTGAGTAGTTTCCTTGGCTGCTTTCTTGCTCTAGGGCCTTGGTAACATGCTTAGGATTCTTGGTCCTTATCTGGGTAACAAATGCTGGAAAATTATGTTCCATGTTGCCTATTTTTAGGAACATGAATTCTTTATTGGACCTAAATCTCAGAGCTATAATGAATGAAGGCAACAATTATTAAGTATCACCTCAGTAATTAGTCTTTCATGTTAACTGAAAAGCTCCATGTTCCCTCATTTGATCAAAGGTCTCTCTCTCTTCTCATTTTCTGTCATTTCAGATATTTTTATGTCAAGTGTGATCTTTTAAATTTGAGGGCTTATGAATTAGAAAGAAAATGTTCTGTAATATAATGAAAGTGATGGCGAGAAGTTATTCTAATGCATGTTAATTAACTCTGTATTTTAATCTGCCAAGAAAAAAAAATAACAGGAGCTGATGGGTCCTTTTATATGTAGCAATAATTCAGTTGAGTGGAGGTTACTCAGAAATGAGGCATGAAAAATGTATCAGTCCCACCACAGAATATTCCAGCCTAATCTCTTGAGCTTCTCTCATCTCCATGCGATTTGCAAAGAAAACTGAGATATGTTGTGCTCTTTCCTTTATGGACTTAGATGCATAAAGATTTCCTCAGGAATAGTTCTTTTGGTATGTTTGGTTTTTGGAGTTTTTTCTTTTAGGCAAATGATACCATGGTCTTTCTATTCCTCTAGTGGTTTGAAGGCTGTGACAAGATCTCCAGACAACTCAGTCAGTGATATTGCAGAAAGATGAGAAAGCTGAGTTCTTCCTGCTCATCCACTTCTTTTTCCTAGCTTTATAGATTAAAAATAAACCCACCTAAACAACAAAAAACCTCCAATTGTCCTTATCCATCACCCTGTGTGTCATTCGCCCATGTGGAATGACCCAAAATTAGAAGATGGAACAGGCACTCCCATGGGTGGAAAAAGCATCTTCAGGAGGTTTGGGTGCTCTACAAGCATCAAAGGGACCATTGGGGCAGCTCTTTCTTCACTTACATGCAGCTGTAAGCAGGTCTAGCTCAGTGCATCTTGTCACCCTAGGATCACCTTTTTCCCCTCCTGCCACTCAGCTGCTCTGACAGGTCGCAGAGGTGGCTGCAGACCCCTGAAGACATGGGAGAGACTTGATTTTGTAGCTTTGAGTGCTAAGATGAATGAACATTCAGGCATACTAGCAACGTCATTACAGTTAATTGCACTTGTATTAAGCTCCCACTCACTGCATAAATTGTGCTCTTGCAAATAGTAAGACTTCTGGATGATTTAAAACATCTCTTTTCCTGCAGTGTCCTCGCTCTGCCACTATTTTCTAAAGACAGTGTTACCCTCTGGGTTATTGGAGCAGAATCCTTCATGATATTTAAATTTGAGGTTCAACTGTAAAAGAAAATGAGAATAAACTGCAAGAAAAGACTGTTTTTGTTGTTGGTACACCTGTTCAGAAAAAAGACAAAACCATAATTTCAAGAGCAGGGTCAAAAAAATGGTAAACAACACACTTCATCCAAACTTTAGAACTTCAGAGAGGCATAGAGCATAGATATTATCTCTGCAAACATTGCATTCTTGTTTTCTTGACCAATCCTTCTGTTCCACTGGGCAGAAACCATCTTCTTTTACCCTAGTCTATGATGACATCAAGGGACACAGTTAGTCAAAGAGATAAAGAGGTAAGACTGATATCCTGGCCAAATAAAGGGCTGCCCCTTTAATATCCTTCTCATAGGCAGTAGAGTTATTTATGTTGTCTCTAACAACACTTTATTAGACACACAAACCAGAACTCTGCCTCCTGGACTTTTGATTCTTGGTAGCAGTACTCAAAGCAAAGGTTTTTATGTTTTCTTTTGTATAATTTTCATTTCATGAACCTTCCGTCGAACTTGGATTTTTCATGATTAACACCCCTGAAGCACTCCAGCAATCTGGGTACCTCATTTATTATAGCAGCTCCATGTCTAGTGTTTTACTGTAGCTTGGCAGCACAGCTTTGAGTAAATTAATAATTGCTATCAAATCCCACAAAAGAGAACACAGAGGTAACCAGCTTAAAGTGTAGGTCTAATGCCTATTCCCCTTTATCCACATTCCAAGAGTATGTACTCTAAGGGCTGTTATTTTGTTTTAGAAAAATTGTGACATTTATGAGTAGTGTGTTACAACCTAAAACTGTGAAGTTCCAGTGAGCCCCAGCAGTTCTGTTTTGGGGAGAAGGCCAGACTCCAAGTGCTGGCTTTTATTTTACATGCCTGTCATTACAATGACTCGACAGATGTTTAAAATGCTAATATTAACATCTGTGGCCCCCATACTTTTCACTATGGTGATACTATTTATTTATTACAGAGCCACGAATTATTCCCAGTAAACTGCATTGGTTAAAATTAAAGTGTCATCTCAATTCCACAAACACACAGCAGTTTTTTAACATCTCAGTTCACAAGGATTTCTTCTGTGCACAATTCTTCCTTTCTTCAAACTCGCTCTGCACTGCCTGGGGAAGTGGTGGAGTCACCATCCCCAGAGGTATTTACAAGAGGTGTAGATATGGTGCTTAGGGACATGGTTAAGTGATGGATTTGGCAGTGTGCTGGGTTAACAGTTGGTCTGGATGATCTTCAAGGTCTTTTCCAATCACAATGATTCTGAGTCATGAGACAGCTGAGCTTAGAGACTAGCTCAGGCAGGGAGTATAAGAAGTTCCTGACTGTATATGTGATTTGGGTATTCAAAATAGTTAATTTTCCTTGCCACAGGAAAGAAATTAGGCATTTTCGTATCTAACACAGTGTTGATCATGTTGATTGTTCACATTGTGAATCTGCATTACTATAATACCAACAAATATCCCCACTGCATGCAGCTGAGAGCTAAGTGGTGATACTTACCTCTAAAGGACAAGACAAAGTAAAGGGATACAGACAAGTATTTCAGACAAATGGAACCAAAAACGCAATAAATTTGCTCTGAGCACAACAGTTACCAAACAGTAGTCCATTTTTTTTGTCAAAGCAAGAGCACATTTCTTACAGTGGTTGAAAGAAGAGATAAAATACTTGTGGAGAGCTTCATTCAAGCATGGAGGGAAGCATGTACTGACACTAACCTGCAGCAGCAAAAAGGTAACAAATGTAGCTCCACAATGCTTTCTGTGCTAATTTATTTTTTTTCTTTTTACAGATACATGCTAATTAATTGTTAGCTTTATCTAAGCAGGTCCTTGTAGCTGCTCTCTGAATCAGCCACAAGCTGGAACAGGCTACATAAACCTAGCTCTCAAACTCCTCTTTAACTACTCTACAAAACAAAACAAATGGAACATAAAATTGAAAAAAGAAAAAAAGAGCAGCAGCATAGTGGTGTGATATTGCTGGGAACACTGAAGGAAATATGATGAACTATTGGACTGATTTATTTAATTTTTTAGGATTTTTAATGTTTATTTCAGGCTAATGATTCTTTGTTCTGAGTTTAATCATTTCTAGTATGATGGAGGAATATGAAGTCAGGGGTAAAGGACCTGGCCTTGGGGTATCTAAATTTCTAATGCTCTGAACTCACATTAAGGAGCACTTGATTCAAATATAGCTCAGATATAGGCTGACCATCAAAAACTCCCTGAGATTTATTGTTACTCTGCATTCATTTATACTTTATTTGTCTCAGATAGGATAAGAGGATAAGAGGCTCACAGGTAGTTTCAAACCCAAGCTACACATCTACACTGATGTGACAGATACAGAACTTCAATTGTTGAGCTATTTCTCTGACAGAGCTCCCAAATAGCACAGGTGGAAGAAAACCACAGGAGAACTTGATGTAATCATTGTGGCTGCCCCCAGATCTTTTCAGGTCAGTATCCCCTGTCTTTCTGTTCTTCCAGCTGGCTTCAAAGATCTTTTTGCTGCAAAATTACTATAGTGACAGCCAGTCAAACTGGAAGAGATGGGAAAACAGGTTTATTATAGTTCCTTGCAATTCCAACAGCTGTCTTAGGCACTGCTGGAAATGGCAACCCAAGAAGGTCTTTACAGGATCCTGTTGTCCTTGTCATACATCATGTCTCACCACAGTTCCCAAAGTAACACATTGTTTTCAAAATTTCTGGCATTTTAATTGGGATAACACTAATAAGAGGCACAGTCCATCTTCACAATTTCTTATTTGTTTTTTTATAAGTAACCTTTTCCACCTACACTGGAGATTGTTTTATTAATTTCTAATAGGACCAGAAATGTGCAAAACAGGCATAAAACAGAAATTTCTGTCAATGACTTACACTTGTTATACAAGATGCCACTAAAAAACCATTAAGATGTATGAAATTATTGAACTACAGCCTACAGACATAAACAGAAATTTTAGGGAAAAAATAAAAAAGAAAAGAAAGAACAAAAGCAAGATACCCTAATTTATCATTGTATCTAGTTAGGCATTTCTTTACTGCATTCTGGTTTTCTGTACAGAGTAACTGCCTTTGGATTTATAGTGAAAAGGATGCATGTTCTATATTATAATCCCTTACTCTTGGAGCATTAGGCTAAGGACAGTAACTGTGGATCAATTTTACTGAAGTTAGAGAGCTGAAGCAATGTGCAAATCAAGCCCTCTGTTTTGGCAATAAAAATTAATTTCAGCTCTAAGCATGGGTTCCATGATCACCAACCAGCTACAAGAATTTAGAGAACATTTTCTCTTGGATGATTTTCAAGGAATTATTTCCTTGTATTTTCAGTCCACACAAGTAGAAACTACTCCTAGTGCTAGTTCTGTCTTGCTCATTAAAGATAGGCAAAGCTCAAAATCAGCATGCAGCTGCAGTGTTTAAAAAAAAAAATCAAAGCAAAACAAAAAACAACCTGCAGCCTCTGCTCTGGTCTTTATAGAGCAAGTAGAAATCTGTTTTTTGAAAACACTTTCCGTATATAAAACAGTGTTTTAAGAGCTTCATATTGGAAAATTTAACTTCATCTAGCACTGAACTATAAAGTGCCTGTTCCCAAATGCTGCTTCTGTCCTACAAATGCCAAACCCATCTCTCTGACTCAACCTGTACAGCTTCGGCAAGAGAAAAATTTCATTCTCTTTCTCAGCTACCATATCATCATTAGTCAGCCAGCACCCAGAAATGTGCAATTTTTTTACAGCTGGGGCACATTCAGACCTTGTAAAACCACTGCAAAAGAGCATGTACACTGATATAATGCAGGCTGCACTCTGATGCTCTTCTGACAATCTCTAAGGATACTGAGAAATGAAAACGTTTTTGTGCCTGTACCACCTCCACTTTATAAAGTGCACAATAGTAGATGACAAGTTACACCCACTTTCACTTTTCACATTGGAGCCAGATTCTTCATCCTCCTTTATGCTGCAAACCAGTAAGGTATTATCTATTAAAAAAAAAACTTGAGACTCTGAGAATTTTCATTTGATGCTTCAGCAGGGCCTAGACTGCAACTCATGGGCTTTTACTCTGTCCAGATGTGCAATATAATGTCTTTATAACTGTAAAACTCCATCTCCTATGCTACAGAACAAGAAAAGGTGAAAAATTATTAGAAATACTCTCCACAGCGCAGAGAAAGGCACGTTCAGTATTGCTGTGCTAGTTAAAGCAGAACCTTTCTTTATCACCTTAATAGTTAAAAGCTTTGATAGACTTTATCACCTTAATAGTAAAGAGCTCTGATAGAGTTGAACCAGGGACTGTCTGCTGAAGGAATCCCCTTTCCCTTGTGTGGGCAGACCCTGTGTTTGGCTCATTCAGACTAATAACTTAAATACTCATATATCCTTGTTGGGCTTGGCACTCAACTGTCAGGAAATTTGTGCATGCTAGAAAATATAGGGAAACTTTGGGCAAACCCACGATCTTGGAAAAAATGTTTGTACCAGTTTTCCCTCACTGGAGCTTAGCATGCTTGAGTGAATGAATACTGAATACTGGAGTCTTTGGAGAAAATGTAAAATCCATGCAAAACAGGAGCACATTTGTGAATGGTATACAAATCAGACTGAACAGTATAACAATGTATTCTCTCATGGAAACAGGAGAGAACTTTTATCTAACAGATTCATATTTCCATCCAGCAAAGTTAGTCCCTGTCTACCTTGAGCCAAAAAAAAAAAAAAAAAAAAAAAAAAAAGACTAAAATACACTTAACTGGAAAAGATGTCTCTCTCCAGTACAGCTTCTCAGACACCCTTGTTTATTCCAGGCTGCTTTTCATCTTCTGTAGAATTCTGTTATTTCTTACTAATGAGAAATGGTACATTCCCATCAGGATCTCTATTATATGCATATTATATGCCTTTCTTTGAAGGATGAATATCTGACTGCATATAATAAGCCTTCAGAATTAGTTAGAATTAGCAGCTGAGTTAAAGTAAATCCTTCACAATGTGTTTCTCAGTGAGGACATTAATTTTTCAGTCATGCTAAAGATATAAACATGCTTGTGACATTCCTCGAAAAAGCAGGGTACACAGAATATTTAGAGAATACTACTAAGAGTAATTACTAACAGTGGAGACAGAACACAATGCATTATCCCAGTTTTAGTCACCAAGAATTGTAATGCCAATAAGCTGGTCACAATGTATTAATTGCAAACCATAGAGAGATAAATTGCTTTCTCTATAATTATCCATCTACATCAACTAGACGAGAAAACTAGCTAAATATTCAGAAACAACTAAACCAGATAATAAATAATATAGTATTTATTACATCATCAGTGTAGCTATGCTACTATAATTCATAAAGTTATGGAGTGCATTCATTTTCAAAGATAGTGATTTTAAATTTATATGGAATAATAGTCAACGTGCCAAGGATTGGTTTTTTTTAGTCAATTTCAGATTATACAACAATATCAATATGTATTGAAGGCACAAATATATCTGGGTCCAGAATAAAAAGCTGTCTAGGATAAAGGGTAAAATGAGGCAGTTTTAACTAATGTACCTGTTTAGAAACATATTCAACATATTCCTCTGAAAGATTATGCAAGCATGATAAGTAATGGCCTAAAATGGAAATGTTCACATTAAGGAATAGTAAGCCTCTTCCAATTCTCACACAGGCTTTTTACAATTGTAACAGTAACTTGGCAAAGCAGAGAACAAGTGCTGAAACAAACTAGCATTTTTAATATCTCTATGTAGCACAACAGCTTTTCCCTTCTAAGAACAGTAAATCAGAATCTTCTCTATTTTTCCTAAGTGGAATGCTTTATTTACAGTAAGGTTATGCCACTCATTTAAATCTGCAGGACAACACCACAAAAAAAAAAAAAATCTTAATCCTATTTCTATAACAAAATAATTACTTTAAATACTTACTGTAAAATGTGTATTTTTCTCACCATATAAAAATCCTTTCCTTTCAAACAGCATAGCAAGGTAGGAAGGAAATGGTAATTACCACATAGTCACATGACAGCAATTTATTAGACATAGTACTGTTGTATTTCCACACTATATGTAGTGGTAGACACTTTACCAGAAAATCCAAAAATAGGAGTGTTACCATTAGCAACAGCAATACAGATTATCTCTAGCTACTTCTCCAATATATTTCAGGTAGTTTTTATTAATGTAATGCTTCCTCTATCAGTGAGAAATATTCTACTTTGTTGGGTGGAACACATGCCTTTACAGATTCTCATATGCTAGAAATTGTGTCTCATCCAAAATGTTTTGCCAGTATTTTTATGGTATTTTATTGGCTGCAAGAGGAAAAACAATCCTCTACCAAACTGAAATGCCATTTTTAAAAACTCATTTAAATAGCAAGTATCCTATCAGGCTGAAAATGTCCCCATGCATGTGTAAGAGAAAGGTTACAAATAGATTTTCATTAAGTCCTAGTTCATACTTTCATAGCTCCATAACTGGAAGGCTAAAGTGAGCTATGCAAGTTTTTCAGAGACAAGAAAGACGCAGGTTTCTAATACAAAAGTCTACTCTTGCAGGAATGGAAAGAAAGACATTTACAGAGTTCATCAAGTTTTATAAATTCATGTAGCCATCCTCAGCATTTGTGATCTATCACTGTATGTGGAGAGGGAGAAAAGATTTCCCAATAACATTAATGGTATTAGACACATTTGGATCATGATAACTCTACCTACTTATGCAACACAGTCCAGATGGTAGCTTTTCTTCTTCAGTTATTAAATTTAAAGAATTGTATTTGTCAATGCTTTGTTCCAGCAGAATAGTCTAATTTATTTTTATAAGGTAGGATAATTTTGTTGTGTTACAAAAGCAAAGTGTATCTTTTATACATTAAGAGGGATTATTTCCCCAGAAATCGCATACCCAATCAAGGCAAATAATAGCTGAATGGATTTAACAAATATACATACTATTAGCTCAAACACCATTACAGATCTTGAAACAATGTGCTCTTTTCAGTGGGTCTCGAGATGACAAAATTTGATTTTAAAATGAAAGAAACCAGACAGACACCATAGGCTGGTAAATGGAAACATATGACTTAGGCTTTAACCTAAGATATAATATCTCTGAGTGTCAAAGACAACAAACATCAAACATTACTGGTCCCTCAGAGCAAAAAAGCAATGAGAAGCACCCAACACATTGGGAACAATGGAAGAAAACATCCCTCTTCACTTACCACCACAGAGTTAGAGGCTTTCCTTTCCTTAGCCGACATCTGATTAAAGTGGGCACTGCAAAATATTCACTGCAGAAATGACTGCTGCGGTGTGAAAAGCTGCTGCCCTCAGAGCTGCTTGTTCACGCACTTCTGCAGAAAGTTACCAGCAACCACAGGAGAACTGGTAGGGCAGCAGGGTCAGAGCTCCCCACACCTCCCCCAGTATAAAGATGGAGCAATTGCCATGAGCTCCTGATGACAGGAGAAACTCCCACCTGCCAAGTTTTTTAATCAAAATAGCAAGAAACACAACTTAAGGTACAGTAACCCAAAAGCATTGTTTTTAAATACCAAGAAAAAAATAATTTCTTTGCTGGGTGCATCAAGTCTTTATTGCTAAACCAGCTTTAATGAAAGAAGGTGGCAAACTGCTGAACTCTGTAACCAACGAAAACACAAAATTCAGTTTCACAAATTATTTTTTAGCATTCCATCTGTAGCAAGCAGGAGATTCAGAAAAGCTTATTTTCATTAAAAATTTTATTTTTCATTACAATTCACAGTTTATACATGGCAAGATGGACCCTTGCCATGTGGACATTCAGAACACTGTGCTGGGGAGACAAGGGTCTTGGTTGTAAGAGCATTCATTGCTCGGTGCTGTGTCATGGAACTTTCTTAGTTTTAAAAGCATACTCTCTGTAAATGTTAATTGACTGATATTTACACGGAATTGACTGAATTTACATATTAACATATATTTATTAGAAAACAAGCTAAGCATCCAAAAACATTAACATTCATATCTTGCATGTTATCTAATGGTCAGAGATGCTGTAAGATTTGCCACTTGAATCATGCCCAATCAGCAAAGTCCCATTCTTTTTTAATTTACACAGAGCCTAAATTGTTCTTAAGGCCTGCTCTATTCATTTTATGTACAGCCAAGTTACAGTAGACTAACAGAAGAAAAAAATGCAAAATCATTAAATCCATCCTGCATTTCTTCCAAATCTCATGTACACCTATAAGCCAAACATGATACAAAATCAATGCGTTTTCTTAAAACCAATAAAGAAAACCCAAAGTCCGGTTTAGATCTGCTTCTCATCAGCCTATCCTGTCTGAACAATCATCAGTATTCAGATTGTGCTATTTATCAGCTCTTCTTCATGCCTGCACTTATCTTCAGAGCCATCTCTATCTGAAACATAGAAAGTCACAGTGATGCCAGTTTTGATTGCATTCCCACGTTAGTCACAGCTCCGGCACAGGCAGCCACTGTACTGAGTGACATTCAGGAAAGCACTCCAGCAGGATTCCTGGGTAAAATAGCATATGGTGTCTGATGTGACTTGGCTTAAAGAGGAAATTAAGAATCCTTTTCAGAGAGCAAATATCTGGCAGAAGGTTTACGCTTATTAAAAATCGCTGTATTTTTCTGCATTTTTTTCTGGATGTGTTTATTAGAATACAGCAATTAAAAGCCTCTCCTGCCCCTTCTCTAAAGAGTAATATCTAACAAATAATTTAGTAATATATAAGTAATATATAAGCTGCAAATTTTTTTGGTAAATCTGATGCAGAGAAAAAAAAAAAAAAGAAAACAACTGCTGAAAATTGCTTGAAAAAATAAGAGCTGAAGAAGGTCTCTTCAAATTCTACAAGTCAGTGTGACCAAGTATCAGCTGGACCTGAGTAAAACAAAATACTTCTGGGGAGCATGTTTGCAATGTTTGAAACTGCAGTGCCTTTAAATTTAGAGCTAAGAACATCATTTGATGATTGTTTAGTTTTGGCATTCATTCATGCTGGTTGGTATCTTCATGACAGACACCTTTAAAACACCATCTTTTCAAGAAGAATGAAAGCTCAAACGAAAAACACTTCTCATGCAAAAAAAAAAAAAAAAAAAAAAAACCCAAACAAAACAAACAAAAAAACCCCCCAAACAAAATAAAACCCTCCCCCCCACCAAAAAAACCCCAACCAACTAAAACCAAAAACCAAAATTAAAAAAAAAAAAAACAATCAAAAAAAGCATACAGGAACTGCAGAGGTTCAGGTTCTTCAAAAGATAAGGCACTGACAAAAATTTCTTAGGTAAAAGGCTGCATAAGAATTTCTTGCCATTTACAAATGTGTTGTAGTCCAGAAATGGTCCATTCCTAGGCTCAGTAAGGTAGACCCTGAAATTTTAAGGACTGATCCCTCAAAGCTACATTGTTATCATAAACAAGTGTGATTCATTCTTGAGGCCATATGGCATGTTAGGAGAAGTGAAAAACAGTCTGGGCAGATAAAGGCAGAAAATGTTGCTTATTCCAGCATCTTTCGATAACAGAAGTGCCATTCATCTTTGTGTCTTTGAAGAGATGTGATGGTAATGCTGGACTGTAGTTTCTGTGGAACTCATGCACATGTAAAATGCTGTTAGCATCGATCATCAACAGGGTGGAGAAAAGTTAAATGGCTAGTCTGAGCCAAGAGCTTCTCAAAGACTGGGGTCTGAAGTCATGGCTACTTAATGTTTTCAATAACAGCTATCTCTTCTGCTGCACAGTGTGGTGTCAAACCATTCATGTAAATGCTATCCGTCTTTGTTAGAGCTGGCAAGATGTCCTTCTCACTGGTGAGATGGTTGACTGACAGGGTCCTCTTGCAGGGGGTCAGATCTTGATTGTGGTTGACAGCAAGTTCTGCAGAGAGCTTCCTTTTGATGGAGGTAGCCCGCTGGAACTTGTCATAGATCTCCACGCTCAGACGCCTTCTGGTTTCTTTGAACTCTGCAGTGACATTGGCTGTCCACTCTGCAGCATGGGCTCTGAATTCCCCTACCTGCAGAAAACATAATAAAATTTTTTAAAAAAATTAAAAATTATAGGGTTGAGGACTTTAAACACTGTGTAGGCTCAAGAGCCCAGTGAGAGCAATGAGACTTTAGGCTGGCAAAGAGCTGCTGGTGCCGGCACAGATTATTCATGCTGGAGACTTACTCTTTTATTGATAGCAAGTAAACAAGAAGAAATGTTGCACTGGTAAGAGTTAATAATGATTCTAAAAACACAATAAAAATCTTTTCTGCTAAATTTGCTTTAATTATAGGCAGTCAACAATACAGAGAAGCTACAGAACCCTGACAGCTGCACAGTACCCAGCTGGTCAGGGAATGCTGAAATCCCAGCAATCCAGACTGTGTTGTGTATTGTTACTAGGGTGCAGGGTTATTTATGAGCACTTTTGCTGTCTCTGGAAAGATCCCTGGGAGACTTGGCAAAGAGTTTTCTAAATTTAGACAGAAAAGCTTTTTCAAAGGAAAACGTCAGCTGCTTATATCCCTCTTTTTTGTGCTTGCTCAAATGTAGCTGTGGTTTCAGGTATGTCAGCAACATGTCTTCTCAATACCCTGACTCCATTGAAATGCTATCCTAAAAAGCAGCAGAAAGACGACTGCAAAGTGGTATAGACCCTAGGATCTGTTCCAAATCACCCCCAAAAGAAATGCTGTCTGCCAGTGGCCACAGACACAAGACCTTGGAGGGGAGATTTCCCCTCCTATCCCCAGCCAGGGCAGCTGCAAGGTGCAAGATTCTACCATTGCCTCTATTTAATCAATCTTTGCATATCCCCTGCTTCTTACTCAGTTCCTGTGCTCTGACTCTATATGTCCTTATGTTGACAGCCTTTATGGCAAAGGCTGATCCATCCTTGCTAAAAACTACCATTTTTGTTTTTTACTCCATATGATTTTTTTCCCACCATTTCAGTGCTTCAGTAATAGAAAAGCTGGGGCATCCCATGAGCCCAACGTCTGAGGGTTGGGCTGAGGAGAGGGAGGAAGGCAGCTGCTGCTACAGAATCCCAAATTTTCTTTCTTTTTCTTCAGATACGGCAAGAGTTAGAGTACGTAGCTCAGATAATAGTCTGAGGTGAAGTATGACCTTGTAATTTAGATGCTATTTATATTTGTGCTCTTGCATTTCAACCTCACCATTGTTACAGTATTTAAGAAGCTACATTAAAGGAGGAATCCTTTATGGAAATTATCTTGTTTTAACTGCAAAGGAAATTGATTGTTTCTCTTTAAATCTCTGCTTTGTAGGCAGTTTAACTGCTGGAAGGTATAGCACAGGGAAGATAGACTGCTGATAAATACAACTACAAAGCAAAGCATTTCAGAATAATTATCGCGCTTAAATAAATTATTGGTACTGCACTAATTGGTACTGCACAGTCCAGAATTTCAATCATTGGCAGGAAAGCTTGGACTTGGTGAGCATAGAAATAATAATAATAAAACAACAATGCAGAGAAATACAGAGTGTAAACCACCAGAGAAAAGTGGCCACAGGGTTATGCATGTTTTGCAGTGCAGTAGAAAACAGGAATATAAAACCCAAAACAAAACCCAATCAGCTCACTCAGGAGTGACAGCATTTCAGGAAAACTTTCCCCCTTCAGAAACAAACCAAGAAGATGTCTTTACCCAGGGGTCATTTTATTACATTTGTCTCAGCTTCAGTGAATTATCCAGATGACTAATGTGGACCCATTGTGCATATTTTCTAAAACAAGGATTATTATCTGCAATACACAGAGGACTCGCCCAGCTGAATGATTATTAGTGTTTAAATTGTGCAATTAGGATCAGACACACTGTACTTCAGATCTGAAAATAATGAAATCTGTAATGCTGAAACATTTCAGCTGCTACAATATTTTTATTTGTAGCAAAAAAAGTAATGAAAATATAATAGGCAGTATCAGTGCAAACCCTGGAGCAACTTTGTCCTTCTCCAAAGCTTTATTAAAGGCAGGTGGCTTGGGTTCTGGAGCATGCTTCTGTCCAGGGGCACAAAGAGCAATTATACAGGTTCCTGTTTTACCCCACAGATCTGTACCCCTCACCAGCTGTGTAAGCATTCACCAGACCATGTTCACACAAATGCAACCAGAGATTGCAGAAAGATGCAATCTCTGGCATTGCATTCAATCACATCCAAGGGATGTTATCAGACTGGTAGCTTTAAAATTGTGTCTTGGCAACCTACTGGAGGTTACAAGCATCTTGAACAGTGTCTCCCTGTGCTTTTTAACCTTCGTTTTACTGGAAGTTTTAGTTCCCACTTCTCTTTGTTTTCTCAGCAAAGACAAGACCGCTTGCTGTGCTTCTGATGAAAACAAGTCTATAACACCCCGGACAGGCTCAGAATTCCCCTGCCAACCACCTCTCCATGTGCTGGTGAGGACCTGTCTTGCACAGGGCAAGCTGTTATATTTTAACTCTTGTGCACAGAAATTATTAAGGAGAATTTTAAAAGCATATTTGTTAGGATACCTGATTACTAAATTCTAATTGGGTTTCTTTTGGGAAGCAAGTTTACGCAGCCAGCTTGAAGAGCATCATTAAATATGCCTTTGGAGATGGGCTCATGTTCCAATTAAGGTGATGTGAAGCAATTAACATGGTGGACTCCATCCTGTCTTCTCATAGAACAGAGCTATGATACTGCTTGGCACAATTTAAGTTTTATAATAAAATAGAAGAAAAAACTTTAAAATCAAGTGCTATTGCCAAGCAGAAATGAAATGCATTAGTAGTAAAACAGAGGTAGTTGGCACAGCACGAGAAACTAGAAGTTCAGTGCTGTGTGAACTATGTGTGCCCTAAATTACTGCTTTCAGCCCCCAGCTTTTATATGAACTGAAATGCACTTGAAATTATCTCTTCAGAATAAAACTCTTAGTTCCATAGCACTCAGACTAAAGCATAAAAGGTTACATAAAAAGGAATGTGCAATTTTTAACTGCCAGTGTACATAAGCAACTTGCTCTTACAATTTGATCCCTCCTTTATCCATAAGGACATTTCTTTATATGTTCAAGTTCTTTCTGTCCTTAGGGTATGACATTTTATCATACTGCATTACAGCTCTTCTTCATGTGGGGGCTGACAGCCACAAAATGTCATATGCAGTGATTGAAATGCCAGTTGCATATGTTGCTCAAATAAAATCTTTATGTACCTGCCTACCATAACAATAGCTTACTTTTGTCCAATTCTCATCTCATTACAGCACACAGCTCTGTAGACTTGGCAGCTGTCATAGTCGGGGGCAATGTGACTGGAGGGCAAGGCCTCTATCACAGAAATTATTGAAAAGTAAGTACTTTATGTCAGGCTGAGTGACAAAAAATATTTTTAAAGTAGCAGGAAAAACCTGTCACTATGATAGCACCTCACTCAGCCATAGAATAAGCAGCACTAACCTGGTGATGGTTCTCACTCTCAGTCTTTGGGGAACACAGATACCACCAGCAATGGGGACACAGACCCTACCCCAGCTCCAGGATTAACTTTCTCCACATCAAAATCCAAATTAGGCTGCAAGGTGTTTGACATGTTTCACTAGAAGTATCAACTCTAAGCTCTTAAAGTGGTCTCTCTCTACCTGTGGTGGAAATATCACATTTACCCAATTGAAACATAATAAGGAATGGCCTCTGAACAATTTCAAGTGTGTCTGCTCATTCCTGGTAAAGCCACATTTGGTTTTTGGAGGGGGCTTGTCTGTTTTTTAACCATACATCAAAAAATACTGCATGAACTTCCTGAATGACAAACAGTTCACCAAGATCACTGGTGAACAGACTGAATTTGAAACAACTAGGAGAAAACACAGACACTAAGCAACCTTCTCTTCACCTATTCCTGCCAAAACCCATCTGAAATAATAATGACCTAAAACTGACTCTCAGACAATATCACTGTCGAGACCAAAACTCATTTTCATCACCACCACATTTTAGCTTTCTCACTGTCTAGCTGAGCTTCATGCTTGGTAAGGGCCAACAGCAGAACCCAGAACATAAGTATGCCTAAGGGGATGCTCAAATTTGCTGCTCAAATGAAAAAACACAAATCAAAACCACATTTAAAAATACTGAAACCTGCACTTCAGGTTTCTGAACCATTCTTCAGCACATTTACTCTAATTCCTTATATTTGTCATGAGCTTGGAGATCTTTCTGGACACTGCTCACAACAGATATCCCAGTAATTACACAAACAAAACTGCCCACCATAGAGAAAGACCACTCACCCCATTAAGTGCGGTCTGGACAGCACAAACCATGTAGCCATAACCTTTACATAAGTAATCTGAACTTCGAATTAAGACACATCTGTGGTTTGACAGAAAGAAAACCAAACGACCACAAACCTTATTAAGGATGTCCTTAAATAGACCCAAATTGATACACACTTGTCTAACTTAACTTTACCTTACTTTTGCTCTCCTCTTGCAAGGAGATTCTTGAAAAATCCTGGTAATACAGTATAACCAGTTAATATACTTCTATTTATAGGGTAGGAAGAAAGATACCCTGCTTGGATGGAACCCAGATATATGACCCAAAAGTTATGATATACCTGGGAGAAGTTAAACCACTAAGTACCAAAAAAATTAACATTATATATGATATGCAAGAAGATGAAAATACATTCTTTCTAAATAGTGTGTGTAGCTTTTTCTTTCATAGCTGTACCTTATGTGGTTTCCTTTGGCATACTGGGTTCATGCATTTTACAATGGCCATGATAGAGCAAGACAAAAAAAATGAGTAAAAGTACAAGTAGATAAGTTGGAAATAACCATTTGACTGCATTTTAGGGGAGGAAAGAAAAAAAAAAAGGAAAAAAAGAAAAAAAAGCACACGTATAGATGTTCCCCAGTATACAATTTCTAACATTTATCCCTAATGCATTCTCCAGTTTCACAGCTTCATTTTTTCTCTCCAGTGTTTAAAACCAATACATCCAGTTAACCTCTCCATGATATGCTACTCTGAGAAAAAAAAAAAACTAGAAAATGTGTCCATGTCACATTATCCGGGCAGCAGAATACATAACAATTTGTCTTCACTTCTGAGAAACTCATGCAGCATTCACAGAAATATTCTGAGTCCCACTTAAAAACCAAACTTAAAAAAAATGTAGGTACAGAGAGGTTTGATGGGTTTAGCAATGCAGCTGCTGGGGTCCTGAGTAGGAGGGTTTCTCTATCTGCCATCTTGCTCTCCTGAAGTTCAGGGCAAGCAACTCCTCTTACACCCGAGCTACTGCTGGCCACAAATTTATGTTTACATCAGTTGTCTATAGGCTAGAGAAGACTGGAGTGCAGAAGATAAAAAGACAAATTGCACATTTTTATTGAAGTCTGTGAGTTACCTCTGTGTTAAGGGGAATCCCATTTCTAGTCCCACTAAATAAATTCCCATCCCAATTATCTGGCTTTTAGTGTTTCTGTAATTATTAGGAAGTACCCAAACCACATTGGCTGTCATTTGCAGACAGTTATTTAGAGAAGACTGCTCCATTTGTCTTTAAAGGTAAACAGTGAGAAAATTCAACACAGAAATACCACAGGCACTAATGAGATACCTACATTGAGCTTTCCTAGGTGTTTAACCACTATCTTCTATTCCTTCATTCTCTCAGGACCCCAGCTCTGTAGTAAAGAACTCTTCTACACCAGGTCTTTAAGCTACCAGACTTTTAATTTCCAAGTGAATGGGGCAAATAAAGAAATGAAGAAGCTATATATTTTTGGTTGGTTATTTTTTTCCCCTCTGTTTTTCAGCCAAATATTAGAGGGGAAAAGATTCTATTTTGTAAAATTGCCATCTTCTGGAGTAAGATTTAAATTACATAGACAGTTTTACTTTTTTAGCCATGGTGGTCAGAAATGTTTTGGGAACAATGCACTCCCACTGGAAATAGGATTATTCAGTCCTGTAATAAGTAATGTTTGCAAGTTCATTCTGGTGAGCAATGATTGTTTGGTCTCAGCCTTGGATGCAATAACCCATATTCTCCAATGGGAATGTAGAGAGCCCATGACTTTTTTTTTTTTTTTTTTTTTTGAGGAACATCTATGGTGGCAGCTATGGGAATATGTTTCATGAAGATGTGACAGATGGCAGATGCAGAAATGGCCCTTTTGCTCTGTCATGGTCTGATCCAACAAAACACAAATCTACAAAACAGAATCATGCCTACAAAGCCAGACACAGATATACTAACTCACCATATCTATTTTATATCTTTTTTTTTTCTTAGAAATATGAGCACTCCTATGTTAAGTATTTCCTCAGAACTATTACAGCAAATTGCCCATCAGACACTTCTTTGCATAGAGGTGCATGTGTGTCTTAATACCGCACTACTGCACACAAGTTATTGGTCTGATTATCTCAGCCTCTGATGTTCTGCTTTATTAATAACCTCTGAAGATAAAAAAAGATGCTGACATTTTCCTACCAAAAACAGCTGTTCTACTCAGTTGTTTCATCTGCCCCAGAGGGCCATCCAGCCCCCCTTTCAACATGATGAGAGTGAATGACATCCACCTGTATTAACCACAAGAAACTATTTAGGTTTACATAGACTGATTTACTGCCAGCTGAGCTCAAGGTGTTTCAGGAGAACAGCATGTATTGTCTGTCTGGACTACACAGCCAATGACTTTGCTGTGGCCAGAAATAGCAAACATTTTAACTATTATACTAGAAGCATAATGAAACCCAAGCCACAGACTGTCTCAACTTTCTCCCACAGGAAAGAGACAACTCTTTCATAAACTCACTGGACTTTTTTAGCTTATATAAGACACAGTGCTTGCCTGCAGCCTGCACTGGAGGCATTGCCACCTCCCCTGAGCCATTGGTGGGCACGGTGAGGGCAGAGGGACCATGGTGGGGGAGAGCAGAGCCAGGCACTGACAGTGTCCCCCTGTCCTCAGTGGGCTCAGCATGATGTCCTGCTCATGAAGCTGTGTTTAGGCAGCACAGCCCTTGTAATCAGCCCCACACCAGCATTGCTGCAGGAGCTGTTACTTAGTATGCAATAAGGAAACAGCCATTACTAAAGGGCTTTAATAAGCCCAGCTAAGGGGGTGGCCAATATAAACCACACCAAAAGGATAACAGTGTAGATGTTGCCTTTGTGTGTGCATGCTGAAGTTCAGCAGGCATCACGCCTAAAATGCACAAAGCTATGAGGAAAGAAATCTCAAAAAAGTGTCAAAAACCATGAGCAGATCAGTTTTCCTGGGACTCTCAGAACATTCTGTTCTTTCATATTCATTACTGCACACAGTGCTAGGATGTACTTGCAAGAGGGATCGATACAGAAACTGTTGCCAGGTCAGAACCCAGAACACCACCACAATGACATAAGTACCTCTGAAGCAGAGAAGAGATCAAATTGCATTAAAAACCAGGTCAGCCATTTCTACCTTCTCCTCACACCCTCACACTAATACCACTTTATACATCTTGATGACCCAGAGTCATTAAACAGGGACTGTAGTCCCATCTTTCATTCTTGATTTTTGTGGTTTTGTTTCTGTGATCTGTTTTGGTTTTGTTGTTTGGGGTTCCGTTGGTTTTTGTTTGTTTGGCTGTTTTTTTGTCTGGTCCCTAGTCAAACTTGACCAGAGACCTATGGGTCTATTTTACTGTAGAAAGGCTTTATATTTTCCTCCACCACATAGAAATTAGAAACAAGCACTTTTTTGAATGTGGCTGTTCTTTCTCATATACACTTTTCTGTACATATTGGATGGACTGGAAAAACTCTTCTTGCTAAGTAGACTTTGTTTCAGATGGCCCTTTTCCCATTTTGGTAGATCTCTGCATTTCTTCTGAAGTTTAGACCACAAATCTAGCAACTTTTTTCTGGTAATATACATTTTAGTAACAGTAATATCTGTGGCAGTAAAACCACTTTTCTACAGAAATTCAGTGATTCCCTGCTTGTGCATCCTAGAATAGTGTCAGCACTATTCAAGACTGCCTTGCAGAAGGACATCACAGGCAATTAATTGCTTTCACACCATGATTGCCTCCCACAAACATTTCTGAATCAGGGCTTTCTAGGAATAGACTTCCATCAAATCATCCTGACCTATTCATTGAACTTCTGGATATGCAATTATTAAAACTACTGCAATTGGGGTTTTTTAAATTTTTTGTAAGAAAAGGAAAAGCTCCAAAAGTCGTTTTCTTTAACAGATGCTAAGCCATCTCTTTTAAAACAATGCACAATAGACCAGAACTTGGCTCACACCTTTGTAAAAAGCCTTTGATCACTAGGCTGAAGAGTTATTCCTATCAACTTCATTTCTAAGTGAAAAGATTGGTTTTTACGCACCAAGAGGCAGGTTAAGAGCTCGCTGCCACTGAAAGAACATCTCCTTCCTCTTTCTTGGTTGAACACCCTCTCTGAACACCTCTGAGGCCTATCTGTTTGCCTGGTATGCCAGCTCAACTCTCTGAAAGCTTGCAAAACTGTTTATTACTGGAGTTCACTCATCCAGCCTACATTTAGAGTCCCTCCTTGGGGGATATGAAAGATAAATCAAGTTATCTTTAGCCTGGGACCCTTATGATGGATGAGCACCTTTAGCCTGAAGCTAGTAAAATGAAAATGCAACAAATATGATAGAGAGTGTAATAATCTCACACATCATCATGACAAGCCTAATTCTGTTTTGACAAACATGAATGACAGCTTTGTCACCAGTGCCAAGATGATTAAACTAAATGATTGAGATGAGCCCAATTTATTTATAAATATTAAAGACAACAATTGCCTCCTGAACTTCTATAACAAATGATCATGACACTTCTCATTAAAGTTTAGGCTTGCTCTTTAAAGCTAGATCCATATCACTCACAGTATGAAAATCCCTGATCTACATGAAGCCAATGTCTCACATGACTCAGTCACCTGGACTTTAATACATAGAGAACAGGGTGTTCCAAGATGCAATTTGTGTCGTAAGGAATGCCTTAAAAATTAAAATAGATCATGCTATAAATACACATTGCCTTCCATTGTCTACAATGGGATTGTAAATGACTAGACAAGATGTTGGTATCTATGCTGGAGATGAATCCCACCTCTATTGATTCTGGATTAGATCTTAACAAATGGAATATCACAAGATCAAGGGACATAAACACTTATTTTTAAAAACAGAATTCTGAAATTTTTAGCCCAAAAGACTAAGATTCTTGGTAGGATGAGCATTCTTGCTCCAAATACTGAGATTCAGAATCTGCTGCACAGTGAAGTAAAAGAAAATGATGACCAAAAAAAAAAAAAAAAAAAAATCCTGCTAAAAATGTTACCTTTCAAAGAGACTAAAATTTCAGGACACTTAATTTAAAAGTGCTCTGAGTAATCAGAACACAGAGAATAATGAAGAAAAGGGAGTTTAAGGTAAGCTAGTACAGCTGAAGCTGATCTTAAGAGGCAAATTGCCTACTTGAGATTACAGCACACAGCATGTTCCAGTGACTTTCTGACACTTCATCTATCTCACTGTATGAACTGCTTCCAGCAGCATCTATCCTTCTACAACTCCCACTTCTGTCTCTGCTTGTCGTTCACCTCCCTCTCTATTTGATGCATTCAAAACCCTCAAGAGTATTTCAGGAGAAAAAAGCCATCCGAGCATCTGACACATTCTGCTTATCTGGATTTCAGTATCAAGATACAGCATTACTGGGGACCAGTGCATATCTAATTAGATTTTTGTCTCGGTTCCACTTGCCTATGGCAAACTTTCCTGGCAGTATCCTGGTAAAAAAAAAAAAAAAAAAAAAAAAAATAGTAGATGCTTTATTGTGTTGAAACGATGAAATACATTATTACTGCTAAGTCTTATGTAAACTGCTTGTAAGAAGAATGCAACTGCATTAAGACGAACGTGAACAGGATTATACGATGGATAGTAGGTGACTACCATTATCTGCATACTCACTTCCTGGAATATGGAGGCTTCTTTTCCCAATATTCTATGATATTTTAGACTAATATTACTTTAGACTACACGAAAGGTAAAAAGGGGATTACTAAGGCTGCACATCAAAAAAGATATCAAATACCTCAGCTGATAATTTCAGTTGTTGAAGGGGAGCAAAGAGAGGGATTTTCAACACTTGCAACTTCTTTATCATCATCCTGGGCCCTGGTACAATTTTCTAGACTCAGTTGTTATCAGTCCTCAGGTCTTAAACTGCTGAAACCAACACAGCTCATCACTACTGCATGATCTGCTCTCTCCTGTATCTAAACCAGCTACTACTACTAAAAGTAGCTACTACTTTTTTTTTTTCATGAAATGTTAGATAAAAATCCTACATAAAATCTTGTTTACTTGCATGTGTTGATAACCATAACAAGTAAGTTTCATGAAGGAAGATTTTCAGTGTCTGATATTTCATAAGAAATATATTAATCTGCTTCAGTTGTCAGAGTGCATTAGTTATGGTCCCATAGATTTTATCATAACCTCTGCTTCTCAGAAGATTTCTGTATGTGAAATACAATATATTCTGTATATAACATCGTTTCTAAGTTTAATGGCTAGCTGTAGGTATAATGGTCTATTTCCTCAAGGACTGACAGAATATTTCTTTAAGAGTTAGAAAGCATGCTTAAGAACTGGAATTTTCCATTGCACTCATTTCTACTAGTTGAACTCCAGATAGGTTCCTCCACTATAATCTCCTAGAACAGAGCATCATAAATCTAGGTTTAACTGAAAAAACAGACAATACAAGAAATTCAGTCTCCTCTGGCTTCTGCTGGCATAGAGGAGACTTTATGACTACATTTCCACTAAACTAATGTTTCTTCTCAAATTTTCCAATACAAGTAGTAAGCAGGAGCTAAGAGCAGCAGGTTTTAACATAAAATGTTACCTGTAAAATGAATATTTATACAGCACTTCTGTTTAAAAACAGCCCATCTTACAACAAAATGCAATATATTTATATAACTTTCTTCCTACAAAGTATCATCAGTATAGAATACAGGAACCATTTTTTCATTTTTTCTAACTAGCACACAACTATGCCATAATTCAGTTTCACACTGGTCTCCATAATTTTTAAAACCACAGCATTTTTACACCGTTTTTTGGTTTTCTTTCTGTTACAAATTCTCAGACATGCCTGAGCAATGGGTTAAGAAATAGGAGAGAAAATTCTGAACATATGATTAATTGAACAAATGGTACAAATTATGTTATGTCTGTTCTTAACCTGGCACACAAGACACTCCTATACAGCAAAGTCCTGAATACCTGCATCAGCCAAGAAATTTTAGATATATCTAAATGTTAAAAATGACCGAGACTCAATATTCTGTTAATGGTTACATCATATATCACATGAAGAATGAGGTTTTCTGTTCTGTAGACAAAATGAATATGTTTGTTTAGGCTACTAAGGTGAGAAAGAATGGAAAGATGAAATAGGGCATACATTCCTCATGCTTGAGAAAACAAAGTCTGGCATAGCATTGTGCTGCATAACCTTGCAAGTGGAGTTTTACTTGATAAAAATAGGAATGTATTTAATGGGTCAAAGGAATCCATGATTTTGTTCAATTCATGTTTCTTTACTTATTTTTCAAGGTTAGTCTGTTTTGAAATAACTTCAGTATAACATAAAAAGGTAGTATAATATTCAAACATTCTTAATATATTATCATTACTACAATAGTATGGATAATGAGACTCTCAAAACAAGACCAAGCCATCAGTGCCCTGTATACAATCAGATAGTCAAGCATCTTCTCCAGAGATCTTGTTGTCTGGAATAGTATGAGAAAAGTGATTAAAGATGAGGATTAAAGACCAGATTAATTCTAGGAAGAATTGTGAAGAACTTAATTGTGTCACAAGTGTCTCAGGAAGGGGGCCTATAGGAAAGATGGAGAAGGAGTTTTCACAAGGGCACATAGCAGTAAAACTGGGGGGGGATGATTTCAAATTGAAAGAGGGAAGATTTAGATTAGATATTAGGAAGATGCTCTTTATTGTGAGAGTGGTGAGACACTGGAACAGGTTGCCCAGAGAAACTGTGAATGCCTTCTCCCTGGAAGTGTTCACAGCCAGGTTGGATGGGGCTCTGAGAAATCTAATCTACTGGGAGGTGTCTCTGCCCATTCCAGGGGGCTTGGAACTCTGTGATCTTTAAGGTCCCTTCCAACCCAAACCATTCTATGATTCTATGGCTCTTTGCACATCCCCTATTCCTTAGGTCCAAGTACCCATATGGACCTTGAGTATTCTTGCCAAGTTAGCAAGGGACATGAAGAATCCTCAAGACATTAATTACCTCTTCAAGGCCTAGTTGTTCCAGGATGACCTTACTCAATGCTAACTGTGATGCTAAATTTCTCAGTTATTTTTCAACACCCTCCCTGGAAGTGTTCAAAATCAGGCTGGATGGTGCTTGAAGCAAGTAGTGGGAGGTGTTCCTACCCATGTCAGGGGCTTGGAACTAGATGGTCTTTAGGGCCCCTTTCAGCCCAAATCATCCTTTGAATCTATGATTTTTTGCACACGGTGCCTCATTTATATAATTTTTTTTTTTTTTTTAAGACTCCAGAAACAAGTAACCCAGGGAAACTAAATGCAATTTAGAAAATGTCTCTAGTTGAGAACAGTAAGCCACAAGTGCAGAGGGGAAACACCACATGTTCTTGCCCAGCTCTTACTTCTTCGTCATGCAGAGGGAAAAACGGGCTAAACCAACATCATTCTGAAGCTCAAGATAATGAAGAAAACCCATGCATATAGATGATATTTCAAATCATCTGTTGGTTTGCCTGCAGCACGCATGAATCATGCAAGTTGGGAGCTAAGGTTACCCTCAGTGCTTTTCCAGAAAACAAAATCAAGATCCTGCAAAATGTTGAACATGCAAATGAGAGTACTTGTGTGATACCTGCTGCTCTGTAACTGTGAAGGACATTATTAAAGCTCATCATGCAAGGAAAGTTACAAATATCCTTTCAAATATATAGTACAGGGGCAAAAGATTATACTCTTTAAATGAAACTGATCAAATAAATATTGTCCTCTCCTTCAGAGCTAAGTGTTTATGAAATGTCTGGGTAAAATGATACTGATGACAGACCTGTCACAACACTGCCTCTAACTGTAAGAAAGTGATGAGCCTAATAAGGGCAATAAAGAAGGGCTGCCCATCCCACATTCAAGGGCATTTAATCCCACCTAAGTGCCCAGCCAACATCCCCCTGCCTGCTGTCATCATCATCACTGCACTCTGGGCAGAAAATAGCAGGAACCCTTAGGGTCTGTAATAAGTAAAGGTATATATAGGGGTAAGCTGCCCTTTATAGCAAGGTCTTTGGGAACTCAAGGATGGCCAGGATTACATCTAGGCATTGATGCTGTGCCTTACAGCTAGGAAAACAATTTAAAACAATATTAAGTAGTAGGCCACTGCACAGTAGCCAACATATACACTACATCAAAAAGAAATTAAAGTCTTTATATTTGAGCAACAAAAGTGAACTGATGCGTGCAGAGGAACTGAAGTTAGAGGGAAATAATATGTTGTTTAAAACTAAATTTATTACTCAGACTCCTAATGACACCTGAACTACTCTAGATGCAATAAAAAAAAAAATTGTTTATTCTCTAACAGTTTCAGAACCAGGACATTTTCTTAAATGACAGAATTCAAAGTACAAGATTGTAACATCACTCGAATGAGAAATACCTATTTACAAGTAAAAATGCATTTGAACTGAAAGCAATGCACCTAACCACAAATAACTATGCATGCTGATGAAGATATTATGGTAAAATACACCCAGGCATATTTCAATAATTCATTCCAATACTTTTCATGATATAAAGTATTTACTCTCTTATCATTATAAAAAGATCAGAGCTACTCTGAATATAGCTATTTAGTACTTATCCTTACATACCTGCATCCCACATAACAACAGTCAAAGCAGAATTATTTTTGGCTCAAAAAATTAGGACTTCATTCTACTGTCTAGAGTAATCCTTTCAGAGACCTTTTTTGCATACACAATTTAACAATACATTTCATCTAAATTTATATGCAGACATATGAAAAATCACTGTATGTTTGAGGAGAGTGATAGAAAGTTTGCTGCACCTTGGTCTGCGGTATACTTCATAAACAAACAGCTTTGATTTATGCCCTACAAGAAAAAGCAGTTATAAGCTCACCAGACTTGGAATCAAATCTTCTTAGAAGTAATATTTTTTTCTCCTTTCAAAATGTTCTTACCTCTTCCTTTGTCTTTTTTGATATGACTCGTAGCCAGTCTCCAATCATACTGAGGACAGCTGCGAAGTAAGCAAGCCCAACAAGAATCCAGAACCATACAACTGGCTTGTAAAAATCTAGGTACTCAATATCTGAGCCTCCTGAAAAACAATGAAATTCAAAATAAATCAGACTTAGTAGTCATAGGTACAAATCTCTTTTAAAATTAATGATTTCCCTTTAAAAGTAACCCAAAACAACAAACAAACACAAAATCCTCAAACCACACCAAAACGGTGCTGTTTCTCACAATTTCTTTTATTTTTTTACCCATGCAAAAATTGATACCAAAATTTTTGTTGAATTTGAGTAAGGTGTGATCTAAATTATTCCACTCTTGAAAGCAGATTGCAGATCAGCAGCAGTATGCAAATTTTAGTCAGTTATTTTTAATAATTCACGATAATTAAAAACACATCACAGATTCAACTTCTCATATATCATTATTTAAGGCAGAAGTCATTGAGAACAGCTTGAATGAAAGGACTTTCCACTTGCCATAAGTAACAATGAAGTCCCAGATTTGAAGTATTGTTCTGGAATACATAATCTGCTCATATCCTGAGAAATCTGATTTTGCAAGAACTTGGAAACACATATCAATGCTTACATAAATCCTTTAACCCTGATAAGAATAGCACCTGCATTAACAAATGTCCTGGGTGGGTAGGCAAACATTATAATCTCCATTTTGCAGAGGAAGTGTGGTGCAGGGAATTGTTTTGAACTGATCATACTTAAAAAAACGTATTGATAAAATAGCTGGCAGCAGAAGGCAACATTTTTGGATCCCACTGTCACAAGCAGCAGTCACTTCCATCCTCCCAGTATTAAATAAAAAATGATAAATTTCAGAGATGTCTGGAGTGGAGCTTTCAGGTACAATACAGCCATGGAGAAGAGATGTTTTATTTCCATAAAAAAAACCATTGTTCATCCAGAGCTCTTGACAACACAAAATAACTCTCATTTCACATCTTGCAATACATAAAACAGAAGCCTTACGCATGCAATTCATCTGTGTTATAATAAATAAAATCAGGCTCCTAGTTTGACTTGCTGCAAGTAGAAGTTTGATGTGCATATCTGCTCACAATTGAAGAGACTCCACAGTAAACGTTTTTCAGGAACATTAAAGAAATCAGTACAAATACATAACACATTGCTTTAAGTATTTGCATCCTGTACTGAACCAAAGGCAAACAGTCCACAAAATATCAACCAAATTGTTACAGTAACAAGATTAACTCTTAAGAAGAATAATGTTTTCCTAGCTGCCCTTATGAAATCATAACAGACATTACAAACAAATAACAAAGAATTTTAGTGATGGTTATCTTTGTATGGAAGCTCTCAAAGACAGAAATTTTTGTTCTTCTCGTGTCAATAAACCATTTCATCAATAAAGTCTATTGTTTTGTAGTGGTTTGCTCAAATATCCAAGAGATGAATCCACATTGCATAAAGGGAGATGCTCTGACACCTATGCGGGCAAAAGTAAGGGCTCTGTCTGGAACAGGAGACAGACAAACACCAAAGGATTGAGTATGTCACAGCCCAAGACCAGAAAATAAACAGAAATGAAGCATTTTTTTAATGTCATGCTGCTCATGCAGTGAGAGGGTTTTAGGAATGATTTGCCCATAATTTGTTGTCATTCAAACAATGGTTGATCACCACCATGCATTAGCACTAGCAGGAGGTGGTAACGCATCAGGCTCAGTGGTTCACCTTTTTCTTTTGCATTGTATGAACAGCTGGAGAAAGTATCATATAAAGCAGCCACTCAGCTGGTTTTTAAATTTTGTTTACAGCAAGATAAATTCCCAGGGCAAAAGTTAGGACACATTCATATTCAACCAAGAGTTTTCTTTATTGTCCAGCCAGGAGATGGCTGTATCTAACCATGCCCAAAGGAGCTGAGCTTTCCTAAAGTTACAACAGGCCAGTCAAGAACACTCCAGGAAAAGGCTTAACAGCTAAGATCTTTATTGGCTGTTGAGTTTTTGAATTTCAAGGAGTTCTCAGGTGAGGACTCAATTTAATGGAATACCAGGGGGAGAGAGACATATCTAAGAATGTTTCTCCTGGAGATAACTACTGTCTCCTGTGATGCTTAAACATCTGTTAGTGCTATAATGCAGTTACCTGGGAATGTAATTAAATAGAATTTCACTGGTAGGAAAACGTGATCGAAAGCCAACTATACTGAAATTAAAGTAAATGGAATTCATTAACTGCTGATTTACAATTCACATAAATGGGTATGAATGTATTTTGGTGTGAGAATGCATAGCTAGAGGTACTTGTACTGAAGCATATGAGATAATTCACTTAATGCTTTTTACAGTGTTACCAGTAAAATAACATGACACATTTGCATGGACTTCTCATGGAAAACTTTTTACCTAAAAATGCTATCATCTTTCTTTTGCAAATCATAATATTTTCTATAGTCTTTCAGAAAGCAAAATCCTGAGAAGGCAGAAGCTGAATTTCATTGTTTACTTGGCAAAACCAATTTTGTGGGTCAAGGGACAGAACTTTTTTCCATTGTTGTTCTACCTCTATCTGAAATAGGTGACAACAACAATTAAGACATATATCTCCCATCAGAATATGCTTGCTCTCTAACTAAAAGTCTCACTGCCATAATCTTTTAACAAGAGCAGCTATATTTTATTGCAGAGATGTTTTCAGGTAAATATTTGATCCAAAGTCCCTTGAAATCTAAGAGAAATCAAGGATATTTTCCATCCACCTTCATCACAGGCTATTGTATTGCTGCTGCCATTATTCTTACATCTACCAAACAATATTTAAATTATTGGGGATTTCAGCACTTTTAAAGTCATAGGTTATTTTATTGTCCAAAGATATTAGTGAAGGATGTCCTTAAAGAAGATTTAGGAAGTGCCTTGTTCTCAGGTAAGGGATAAGATTTTCCAATATGTGCATTATTCATTTATTTACATATAACAAGTACATTTTAAGTAAATAATTGTCCTAATTGTTGTGACTCTTTCCCCCATTCTTTCTACAACTAACTGACTCAAAATAGAAACATGCAATTATGTGTATAATTTTTTTCTGGTCTTGTTTGCATTTTTGCTTCAAAATTAGAAGCAGAGAACAGAAAGTGCTATTGGCGGTTTCCATGCCAGCACGAAACTCTGGCTTATTAAAAAATTTGCCCTCCAAACCAGGAAATGTCTATTATTTTTTATCAGATTCTGGGTATAGAAATGCGATGAAATCCAAGCACAGTTTTAATTGCAGAATAACAACTGGCTGTCCATAAGCCCCATTGCAACAAACCTGGCTTAATTCAAAAGCATCATTTGTCTGACTCCAGAGAAATAGGGAGGTTCAGCCCTGCAGTTTGAAAGCAATTACTGAAGACTGCACAAAAGGACAGCGAAGGGCCAGCTTATGCAGAGACATGGAAACCCAGCATGCTTAAGACAAGATAGCATTGCACTGTGAGAGAGAATGTAAGTAGACCATACAAATTACTTGCTGCCACTCAGTGGGAAATGGAGAGCTACTTCAGAATACAAAGCAGGGCTACAAAACATTCCTCACACACTGTCCTATACAGAAAACATGGCAAGACATGACAAGCTGACTTTAGCTTAAAGCAGGCTGTGTGGTTCACACCACACAGTCCCTGTTATGGAAGTGAAGCCCTGAGGTGGCCTTTAGGAGAGCACACAGCTCCTTTATGTCTCTTGCTTGGCAGGACAGCAATTATTGTCTGTGGAAGTCTTTCTCCCAGGTAAGTAACAGCAAACTGTGACAGCAGCTCAACCAGCCTGCTGGGACCACCATGTGGAACCTCCCAGTTTGGAGGCATTGAATGAAACCAAAACTCTACAAACTGGGTCTCAGCCCAAGCAATACAGGGCAGACCAAGATGTCTGTATTACAGTGGCAATACACCAAATTCAGTTACAGACCAAAACAGTAAAAAATAAGCTAAAAATCAGAGCTCAAAACAAGGAAAAAATCCCAAACCAACAAAACTGAAAAATCCCCAGAGAGCTACAATACATTTTTTTAAAGTGAGACTTGAAGAAGACTCTGATCTGTTGAACTGAATTAATTGCAGCATTAGCTTATATCATCACTATGCCCCACTGTGAAACAGACTACTGATGTGCTACTTATACTTCTGACCTCTACTTAATTCAGTCAACTTTTAAACATCTCACTCAATTTAGATTTTAAACCTCCTAGATTAACTCCCTTAGGTACATTTGACTGTACCTTCTAATCTTTACTGCAGTTAAAGGATTTATCTGCACACATGAAAAATATATTGTCATGTTCTACATATATGTATGTACCTCACTGCTGAGTACCCAATAATGTCTTTCATTATATTAAAAAAATTACACATTTGAATTAGAATATCTCATTTTTTTCTTAGAATATTAGTAATACTGACTGAATTGCAGTCTTCTGGCACACTAAATTCAATTATTTCACTTGAAAACAAGAAAGGGGATATTTGACTTTATCCTGATTGTCGTAAGACAGTGAGGGCTGTAATATAATTTCTTACCTCCTTATTTTAATTTTTTTTCTAAAAAAAAAAAAAAAGCTACAGTAATAAGCTGTCTTCAATTATAAAAACTTGTTTCCCTACAGAAATTTAAAAAACAAATCATCCCCTCCAAAAACTAGAAAAATCAAACCATTTCATAAAATATTAGGCTTGTTTTTTTTGAATAATCATAGAATCACAGAATGGTTTGGGTTGGAAGGGGCCTTAAAGATCATCAAGATACAACCCCCCCCTGCATGGGCAGGGACACCTCCCACTGGTCTGAGTTGCACAAGGCTTTATCCAACCCGGACTTCAGCACTTTCCAGGGAGGGGGCATACACAACTTCCCTAGAAAACCTATTCCAATGTTTTACTACCCTCATGGTGAAGAATTCTCTCTTAGTAGCTAACCTAAATCTACCCTCTCTCAGTTTGAAACCATTACCCCTTGTCCTGTCACTACCCTCTCTGGTGAAAAGTCCCCCCCCAGCTTTCCTGTAGGCCCCTTTCATGTACTGGAAGACCTCTACAAGGTGTCCCCAGAGCCTTCTCTTCTCCAGGATGAACAGCCCCAACTGTCAGCCTGTCTTTATAGCAGAGCTCCTCCAGCCCTTTGATCATCTTCGTGGCCCTTCTCTGGACACTCTCCAATAGTTCTATATATCTTTGTCTGCTGGGGACTCTCCTATATTTTCTTGAATATGCACTTCAAGGCCTCTTCATCTTTTCCCTCCTTGCATACACCTTGAATAATTAGTCTTTTATGTTTGTTTGCCTTGAAGCTTCTCTTTCTGGTTGAAACTGCAGCTGAAATTTCCATAGGCTCTAAATAGCAACCTAGTTTCTGAGTACAAAAGGAGTGGGTTTGGCATTGTTGTTACTGGGAACAGAATACTGGGTCTCCAGGACAAATGAGGAGAAAACTTCTGCAAAACTCTACAAGAATTTCTGAAGTGACAACATGCTACAGCCTTTAGCACCATTATGTCCCTGAATCCCAGATTCTTTTGTCGGCTCCCTTTTGATAGAGCTATTCAAAACCACTCTCTCCCCTCCCAAAAGTTCTTCAGGATTTCTCTTTTTAAGTCTTACCTGCAGTGCTGCCAGAAAGCAGCAAGTTGCATATTAGTGAAAAATTACAGATATTGTAAGAAAAGTTTATTTTAACCCAGATACACTTTGTTGATTGTTATCACAACTATGACATTTGTATGTTGGAATGACAGTTTCAGAAAAAAAGTAACAGAATATTTTGAAGTTTCCAAATATTTGGAAAGTTTGGCTTTGAGGGAATCTTATTAGCCAAAACTGACACATAATCATTAATTATTCCATGGACCTCCAATATGCTACAGAAATTGCTAATTTTATTTTTATTGCTGCAAGTTCACTCTGTTATAATTGCAAACTGGAGTACCACTGTCCACCACGCAGCTGTAGTTTTTACTATAATTCTGAGGGAACAAAGGTAATTTTCATCCTAAGCATTAAGAAACATGCCTTTCCAGTCAGGAAAAAAAAAAATGGGGAAAGGAATATATTCATGCCAGTGTGAGGTTTTTTCCCAGATACATTGCCATGTAGGCACTAAATGGACTGACACATCATTCTGCTTGCTTCATAACTCAGTGTGACAGAGCAAAACCAAGAATGCCATGCTCTAGAGCCACTATTTCAGATTCAATACCTTTATTGTACCATGACAACCTCTCCTAAAGCCTTGTGCAGCATTACATGCCTTAACACTACATGCTTATTTCTCCTCTGACTATGGTATTCAGCTTTACTAAACTTCCAGGAGACAGTGTTCAAGCTGAAGCCTACCCCAAAAATTTCAGTGGCCCTTGGTGTCTTCATGGCAGTTATGACTTACTAAAAGAAAACCAAACAAAATTATAATTTTCCTATCATCAAAAGATTCTGCATACTTCAAAATCATAAGGAAGCCTAACCCTAAGACAAATTCTATCAGTGAACTTGCAATGTCAGTTTTGTTCAAATATTAATATTTATGCACACTGATGACTCTAAGCTTCCCCAGTGCAAAGCACGATCACTGATCAGCTCAGCTGTTTTTCAGGATTTTTAACTAGACAATTATGTACCAGAATGATAAGAAAACAAACAGTCCTTTTTGAAAAATTCAAGTCATCTGCCGTAAACTACTAGTCTATAAATATTATAATAGTATCAGCTTCGTCTCTGACAAAATACAGTCCAGGGGCAATGTTAACTTCCCAGTTATGACAGAGATAGTCATCTATCCCTGTATTCTTGAGCATCCTCTCTGCAAGTGCAAATCCAATTCCCAAACACTGAAACACGTAGTCAATAACAGAGTACAAATAGAAGTGTTGTGAATGTTACCTTAAAAGAAAATAGAAAACATTCATGACATTTTAACATGACATTAATTTTAAATGTTTCCTTTAAAACTAAAATATATAAATATATATAAAGTGAAACATAAAAAGACATAAGATATAGAACATTGTAACTCAAGGATATTCTGTAGAAAGAGAAAGTGTTTTCTGGTAAAGTTGAAAAACAGACATGATTTAGGAGCAAATTACAATATCAAGTGGTCTACAAATAGAAAAATTCATGGAAATTTATGATGAGAGTAATGATTAATGTACTCAGTGTTCCTATTAGAGTCAAGTGGGCCATTTCACATAATGCTTTACAGTACACATAACCAGGCCTGTACACACTTATTTTATTCCCTAACATATCTGTATCCCTCGGGAACAAATGTCTAAACCCTTAACTTGGAAACAGAATGATTTTTTTTTACTTGGTCTCAGTTAGAATCTAGCTAGAACCATAAATTCCTGAAGACTACATTGAAAGAAACAAAAAATATGGGAAAGGAAAAGGGAGAAACCAGTGATATGTGTTCAGAAGAAATACAGAATCATCACAGAAAAAACATGCAAAAGTCCAAATAACTTTCATTTGTCATTTTACAGACCAGCTCTATAATTCATAAGAATCTTTGGCAAGTTCTCACTTGGCCTTTGTTCTTTAAACAACTTGAACAATGAAATATCTTAAACTCTAAATTTCTCTCATTTTACCCAGATCATTTATGAACATGCCAAACAGTTCAGACCCTTCTGAGGTCTCTGTAGGTCTTCACCAGCCTAAAAAACTCTTGCCAGTGACAAGACCTGTCACATTCCTGCCAGCAAGGCAAGGTTCAGGCAGGCCTGCAAGTCATTAGAAGGAATTACCCAACCTGACACCTGAAATGTTCAGACTCATGAAACAGCCCTGGCTACTGATGGAGCATGGGAGGAGCCCATTCCACCATGGATGCCTACTAGAAATGCTTGTCTCTATTGGGGTAGCTCACTGATGGCAGTACAGCACTGCTGTTCTTCTCAGGTACCTCTGCACAGAGTTCTGGGGCGGGAGGAAGGCATCCATGAAGGAGAAAGATGCTGGTGCTGCATCAGGAGAAGTGTGAGCTCAGGCACAAGAAAGCAAATCTTGGACTCATAGCACAAAGCTCTGAATTTTGAGTCCTCACCTCAACACATTGCTGACTTGGACAAACATGCTTCCTCAAAACAGGCAACACATACTTGCTTAATCCTATTCTGAGAAGCAGTCCAGTATCTCTAACACCTTTTCAAGAAAAAGTTCATGTAGTACTGGCCTAAGTTTTTTGGGTTTTTTTTAGCTCAGTTTCTCAAAGTTCTTTGCAACCAAACCACTTTGTGTTAATAGATCCGTAAAAGTTGAATATGTTACCTATGGGTTGTGCTAAACCTTCTTCCATTACAAAACACACATAGACAAAAGCATACGTAGCAAACAAAAGAAAGCAAAACCAGAAGCAAGATCTAACAGCAGTAGACACATCTCAGTGGCAGAAAGAGCTCTGGAACAACACTTTGAAAGTGATGTATACAAAAGCTATGTCTCATAACTTTAAAGGGTGAGATATTTTAAGCCACTCCAGCTGAAAAAAATATATTCAGCAGACTAAAATACTGTATTTATTCTTGCAATTCCCTCAAAGTATAAGAAAAAAAAAATCTACCACAAAATTAGGTAAAGCATCTCTTAACAGTACAGGAGAAGTAAAAATGCACCACACAGAAACAGGCACCATGCATTGCACTGACCCAGCTCCTGTCTTCAGCCTCCCACATGATCCAACATGAGGACAGGCCCCCTCACATGCACTGACACAAGAATAATAAAGGTTAAAATTGGGAGAAAGGCACCACAAGAAAAATGTGTTTGTCCAAACACAATAAATAATAAAAAAAAAAAGCAGAAAAGAGAAAATCTTACCTGCAACATAGTCACCAAATCCAATGGTAGTTAAAGTGATAACCACAAAGTAAATTGCATCTAGCGTGCTCCAGCCTTCTATGTGCTTGAATATAACTGCAGGAAGAGCAACAAACAGCACGCAGCCAAAGAGTATGAAGATTATTGTTGAAATTATGCGAATCTTTGTCTGACTCACATTCCATTTCTGGGAAGGGAAGAGGAAAAAGAGGAAATCCAGAGTTATTAACACTGCCCCACTGCACATATCACTGATTACCCACAGTGAGCATTACACTGCTCAAGGGGGACATTGCATCGTAATTCTCGAGCAAACAGGAAAAATCAAAGCAGGGTTTTATTTTGAAAGGGTTTCAGAGCAAACATGACTACCCAAGGAAACTTTTGCTAGCAGGGAATGCAGGGTGGGGGCTGGACCCCTCACGGTGGTCAGGTTTGTGATGTGGCTGAGTGGCACACATAGTGTTAATCACTATTAACAGCTGATCATGCTGAAGTTTTGAGTGGGAGCTAGATATCTGAATGCTTGCACCTGCAGTGTCTCTACTTTTTTTGCACAAATAACTGAATTTAAAAAGTGAATTTTAACCATATAGTTCTCCCTAATCAAGTAACTGGTTAAACAGAACCACAGCAAATAGGGCTTTATTTTCATTCAGGAACTGACAAAACAGTGCAACTTCATTTTATGTTGAAGTATTTTTGTTGTAGGAATACATTATGAAAAAATGAAAACCATTATTCTTATGAGCAACAGGCTAAGAAACACACAAATTGGTCTCAAAACTTTGTATTTATAAGCAAAAACTAATATTCAGTGATACAAAAAAGGAAAGGATAAAATTAAAATATTCTCATGGAATGTTCTTGCCCTTTTTAAGAAAACTCAATGGAAATCAATGTTATTCATCAGTAACTTGTCTGGACTTAAACTGATATTCCCAAGTAAAAAATATCTGCCTTTGCTTAAAACACTTTCAAACTTGTATTTTCTAATGCATAAGACCACTCAGCACAGCCCTAGTTTCCTTTGTTTCAAAAATAAATCCACAGCAGACCTTTTGTATATAGAAAAGTGTTCTTTCTGCAAGACTGGGGGCTTGTTGCAGAAAACCAATCCAACAATCCTTCTAACACTTGCAAAGCTGATGCAAACAGCTACAAAGTCAGGCTGATTACTAAATATGCACGGGATGGGACATTCTACATATCAAGAATCAAATAGTATTTGTAAATGTAAACTTATATATGTTTCAAATATTAGGTAATAGTTAATCCTACAACATTTTATTACAAGTTAGTAAAACACCTTAATAATTAATTTTCTGAATTTTCATTATGCTATTTATTCTATGGTTCAAAACTCCCAATGAATGAAAGTTTGATAACTGCATTAGTAAAATACATCTTAATAAACTTCTGTGTGTGTGTGTGTGTGAAACAGAGACAAATTCTATAAATTATGGGTGTCACCCCCACTTTTAAGAAGAGTTCCAAGGAGGACTCAGGTATTATTATCTTCATAAACAGCCTGGATGTTGGGATCAAGTGCAAGGTGTTGCATCTGGCAACATGTAACCCAGAAGTGCAGCTTGGCTAGAGAGCAGCCTTGCAGAAAGGGACCTGGGGGTCTTGGTGGATACCAGGCTCAACATGAGCAAACAGTGTGCTGCAGCAGCAAAGAAAGCCAACAGGATGCTGGGCTGCATCAGCAAGAGCATCAACAGCAGAGACAAAGAAGTCATTATCCTGTTCCACTCAGCTCTTGTCAGACCACACCTGGAGTATTGTGTCCTGTTTTGGTTCCCACTCTACAAAAAGGATACAGACAGGCTGGAGAGGGTCCAGAGAAGGGCCACAAGGATGATCAGAGGACTGGAGCACCTGCCATATGAGGAGAGACTGAGAAAACTGAGTTTGCTCAGCCTTGAGAAGAGAAGGCTTTGAGGAGACCTTATTACAACATTCCATTATTTAAAGGGCAGCTGCAAAGAAGGTGGAGACTCCCTGTTTAGAAGGAGTCACAAGGACAAGATAAAGGGCAATAGGCACAAGTTGCTCCTGTGGATGATTCCATTTGAATACAAGAGGAAAATTTTTCACTATGAGGATAGACATTGGAATGGTCTCCCAGCGAAAGTGGCAGATTCCTCCACTTTGGAGACTTTTAAGTCTCAGCTAGACTTACCATATAAACAAAAATATTAGAAGGGTTGGACCAAATGATCCTTGAGGTCCCTTCCAACCTGACATTCTGTTATTCTATGATAAATTAAGTTCCTGTGTTAAAATTCAAACCTTTTGCTTGTTAAGGACTTGCTATGGCTTAACTTTTTCAACATCTGCAAGGGTTTATAGTCTTTTTGACAGGTCTCTTCCTTTATTCAAACTGTGCCACTTTGCATGAATAATGAAAGACCAATAGCCAAAGAAAATTATGGGCATGAAGCTCTAGGCTGTGCTAAGCAGTTCAGCAGACAAGGCTGAAAATACCTTAAATAGTAGAAGATCCTACAGCCTAGTGAGGAGACCAGCAAAGAGGAGTCAATTATCAGGGAAGCACCAACTACTTCTGTGCCATTTAGGTCATTCCACTTCTGTGAATGCCCAAAAAACATTCATCACCTGAAGACCCATAAACCTGGAAATGTAGATGCCTGTAGACTTTTCCTCTGCTATCTTGACTAGAGATTTTAAAACTTGTGAGTTTAGCCTCACACACCAAACGTGTTCCTTGAATCAACTCAAACCAGCAGCAATAATTTCCATGTTAGCCCTGCAGTTCCACTCTTCTTCTATTCCTCTGAGTCAGTCATTTCCTACCACAATCTGTATGACAGCCGTAAAACATCACAGCAAGGTTAGGAGTACAAAGCAAAGCAAAAATAAAATGGTTTGGATCTTGTTTCTCTTCCCAGCTGCAATTATTTTAGAAAATGATGGGCTTTATCTAATTATCAATTAACAACATTCAGTAATGTGTTCAGACTTTGCAAAGTTTTCTACCTAGACATGTGGTTACAATGATGAGCTATACCGTGTTTCTCAGACTTTTCATTTTACTTGTTAATTTCAGAACAGAGAGGATCATGAAGAGGAAATGATGCAGCCAGCATACTCACAACAAAGGTATCTTCTACTTTGGCAATCCCTTTTCCAAAGATTGTCCCTAGTTGATCTCCAACACCAGCCAACAGAAAACCAAACAGAGGAATTCCCAATAAGGCATAGATGATACAGAATATCTTTCCACCTTGAGTGCGTGGGGAGATGTTTCCAAAGCCTAAATTACAAAAAACTTGAGAAGTTTAAGAAGTTAACATATATTACATTACACATTTTAAAAAGGCACACCATATGATACAGCAAATATTGTGAAAAATTAAATAAAAGTTTAGTCATATAAACCTCTTTGAGCTAAAATTAAATTACTGCAGAATTCACTGTTTTGGTTTTTTTTTAATATATTGTATACATAATGTGGAGAAGGAAAACTACAACATTAAAGAAATATTTTTTAATTATTTAAATAAATTACAGCTTTTCTCATCTACTTCATGTAGACAGTACCAATTGGTTAAGATAGGCGTTAGCCTCTACTCCTGGAAGTGTCTCTTACTGCACTTGTAATTGGTAGGCTGCAGTACTTGTAAGCAACATCCAATTTTCCTTCATATGTACTGTGTTTCCAAGTGAAGCAGCCTAAAAAAAAAAACAATTAAAAAACCAAAAAAACCACCTGCTTAGGTGAGGAAAAAAAAAAAAAAAAAAAAAAAAAAAAAAGATTTCTAAAATAGAAAGAGACTTTAATAATTAAGTTTTTGGTTCCTTCAGTGCTGCTAAGAAAGCTTAGAGAAAGTTTCCATTTCATGGCTCTGGTCATTTGAAAGTAGAAATAATTCTGTCTTCACTGGCTTCTGTAAAAGGGCATCCTGATATGTCTGAAAGCTCGATTGCTGCTGGTTCGCTTAAAGCAAAGAAACTGGAATAAAAAAACCACAGGCTCCAGTATCTGTAAAAGGCTTTCAGATGAATCTCCCAGGACTGGAATTTTAATGACTTTTCCAAGGTTGCCTCAGCAGAGCCGTACAGACAAATTTTTTGAGCATCAGCACTCAATTTTAATTCAAAAGTAGTAGCAATCCATTTTTTGACATTGTTTCACCTTCCAGAACAATGTGCACTTTGAAAGAAAAAGACTGGCTTTATCTGAGAAAAAAAAGTCTTTTGTCAGAAAAAGGCTTATTTTCCATGAAGAAATTAAAAAAAAAATTTTTTTTATTTTTTTTTTTATTTTTTTTTTTTTTTAGGGAAAAATAAGACATAACTAAAACCCAAAAGACTTAGAAAAAATTGAGGATAAATTAAACTTGTTTCTCGGTGTCGTAAAGACTAAGAGATATTTTTCATATACAAAAAAATCATTCAATGGAAATCCAGTTTTTATATGAAAAAGCTGATAGACAGATTTGGTCAGCTCTATTGAGAACATGCCATGTTAGTTTTCTTTTAAAACATCTTGATATTTTGCACAATGATTATAAGCTTCCACAATGCAAAGCACATTTAATGAATAGCTCATCTATTTATCAGAATTTTATGTAATTATTTTTTGAAAATCTTGTTTTAACAAATATAGCTATTCTCTCATGCAGGCATACTACAAAAAATAAATCATATTTGAAATATATCTTACTCCTACATATTTTGTCACAATATCTGTTACTGGATCGTAATAAATACAACATTGATAGAGTTCACTTAGATTTAAAAAAAAAAAAATTGAAAATTAATCTTTTCCTCAAAATCATGACTAATAAACCCTGTCAAAGTAAATATAAAGGACAAATTTACATGAAACATCATCTATTACAGGTCCTGGAGTCCTCAAACTTCATACATTTTCCCAGCACAAATATTTTTTTTAAAATAAAAAAAACCCCAATCTATCTCAGGATAAAGTCACAGCACCTCTAGTCCAACCTCGTAGCCTTCTCAAATGCAGAGCCAAGGCTAAAACTGCTGATTATTAAAATCCAGGAATTTTCAGCTGTACAGAGTTTACTCTGGTCCTTCATGCATCAAGCAGAAAAGATCCATGAGTTTTAAATTGAGATCAGCTCATCACTAACTAAAAAGGTACCAATGGATCTGGTTTTGTAAGTGTGCCTGTTAATGCATCAACAGGAGCCTGAATAGCTGCCAGGGTGTATAAAACTTGTACTACGGTTTTTTGAAATGGTTCTGTCTCTTTTTTTGGTTTGAGAACTGTTTTCACTTGTACTACTTATGAAGCCAGCAGAATAAAATTGCCTGCTCAGTATGTCCTTCACTGGACTGGTGTTTCATCATCTTACAAGACATCACTTTTGTAAACTGGCATTTTTCTGTGCATCCCACAGCTATTACAGGGAAATTGCTGCTGGCACATACTTGTAAGCTGCAGTTAATCAATATGAGCACAAGAAGCTGATGTTCAGCTTTATATATTGTTCTCCCTAAATCAGAGTCACATCTTGCTCAAAAAAAGGATGGTACTCACTTCTACATTCACATATTCTTGCTTTTCACACAGAAAAAGAACAAATGCTTTTCTTCCATAAGCAAACAAGGTCTCATATTCCTAATTATACTTTTCAAAAAAATCTCACACATTGCTAGATAAAATACTCCAATGGGTAGTGGTCTATCTCTGTTCAAATGATCACTACACATACTACAAAGCATGGGGCTCTTACAGCAGGACATGTACTTAGGTGAACTGATCTACCAAGGAGTTTCTATCACATATTAATCATATTCCTTACAGTGTCATGTTTCATAACAGTCTGCTGCTGTACACTGCAGCCTACTTCATGAGTTACACAAATTGTCCTTACAACAGACTCTCAGTTTCTGTAGTGAAAAGCTAATCCATCATTTATTCAGGGGGAGAGAAAATGTATTTTTATTTCATATGGTTGACCTAATTCCTGAGGGCATTGTCTCAGAAAATTATTATTGCTTTCTTGAAAGTAAAAAAAAATAAAAAAAATAAAAAAAAATAAAATAAAATAAAATAAAATCAGAAGATTCCTGCTGCTAGGTAAGACAAAAGGAAAATTTCATTTTGGGGCATTGTGCTTGGAGAGGAGCACCCAGCCACATTTCCCTTTGTGCCGTACAGCTCTGCATGCTCAGGAACACCTGGCAGCACTGCAACAACTCCCTGGCACAGGGTTGTAGCTTCAGAGTTTCCACTTCTGCTCCAGAGGCTGGCATAAAGTTGGTCTCCAACTGTCTTGCTCACTGAGAAACTTTGGGGAATCTCCCATATCACACCAGGCTTTCTTCTCCCTCTTCCCTCCTCAGCTGCTTAGCTAGAGGGGATGGGGACAGCACACAAGGTAACCATGTAGGCAGCCTCAGTACCTCAGTCACCTTTCACACTTTCAGCCCCATGCAGTTTCTCTCTTTTTTCTAGATACACAAAGTGGATAGTTCCTAGGATCAGCTCATTATTCATTACAACCAATACACTTGGCTTTGACCATGGAAAACAGATAAACACTTATTTTAAAATGGCTAAATTCATTGGAAAGCTTCCTTCAAAGAGCTTTTTTTACAAACACTGTCTGCGATGAACAGTACAAAGTACAAAATTGAACTTGCAGAACAGTATCAATTTCACCCAAGCTGATGTCAGTACCATTTTCAGATGGACCTTACCCAATGCACCCCCTCATTTTTGCTTTAAAGCCAGGAGCACAATTTGCCTCCTAGTTTCACGAAGCCCCTTTCATGTCCTGCTAAATGCTTAGCACGCCTTTCATGCCTAAAGGACTTTGTGCATTTAAAATACGTTCACTCTGACGAGCAGCTGTGGACATGAAATGCATTTCAGAAGGAGCTTCCAGTAGCCCGTAAGTGCATAAAGAAGGAAAAGCTGTTGTAAATAGATTGTAACTAATTGCTCCATTCAACAAAATAACATATTCCCTGATTTCAGCTCCAAAGCCCTTATAGTCACCAAGATTCAAGTCAGCTTCAAGGGGAACATCATTCCCTTTGGTTGGCTACAGAGAAGAAAGCAAGGATACACTGTATGAAAAGGGAAAAAAGAGATTTTATAAGAATTATTTTTCATCTTAATGCACCCTTTTTTGGACCTAGCTCTTTGAGGATGAAAGTGTCTAATTCTTCCAACTAAAACAGATTTGCTATTAAGCATAAATTAGTGACTTTGATAACTAAAAATGTATTACTGCTTTTAATCAGAACAGTGTTAGAAGTTTCAATTTCTAGTTGTTTTTTGTCCCCATCCCTCCCCCCCCCCCATGAAAAACAATGGGTTATATTGCAAATATGGAAAAGTCTGAAGTGCTAGAAATTCTCATACAATTGACAAGACACTTTTGTACAGATGAGACATGAAAGAATCTTTGTATTCATATCTCCATAAAAAGGAAGATTGACAACTAATTAAAAGAAAATAATATAATTTCTGTTTCAAGTTGAGAAAAAGATTCCTTTGCTTTCTAGTTAACCAGCATCTCAGTCATTCAGAAAGCTCTCTTAGATCCACATTTTCAAAGCAGAGTTAGAAGAACAGAGACTCTAAATTAATATATTTTCAAAGAAATCTCCCAGACAAAGCAGGTCATCTACTGAAACTATCTGGCTGCAGTTAAGTATTTCTCATGTGAGAGACTATATATGCTTTTGAGAGTTCTAGAAGTAGATTTTACTTGCAAAATTGACTGAAAAAAAGTGTCACCACTTATGATTCATTCATATCAAATATGTCAGATAGGACTGAAAGGTTTGGGAAAGGTTTGAAACAGTTTCTTGCCAAACAAGAAAATGTAAATTCAATTAGTGGTAAATGTTTTCTCAGTGTTTTTGACATACCTCAGATTACACAAGACATCCTTCATCAGGAAGCAAACAAAGTGAATATAATACTGAAATAATGTCATGTGTCTTGAGATATGAGAAACTACTCTTATTGTTTGCTATGTGTTTGGGTATGTGGGCAATTGATAAAACTGTTCAATAGTGAGAGAAAACTTGCTGCATGCACACCCTTAATTACAAAAAAATGGATTACAGAAACTTGCTGCTGCATAGACTCATAGGAAAGGTTGAACTCCTGGCTGCTGGATCACACAAGGCAGGTGCTGTGCCCTTGGCTTCAGCCACTGGACCCTGAGTGCAACTGGAAGTGGTATTGCCCCAGGTTCCCATCCACCCTGCCTATGCAGCTCAGTTACAGTGATTACCCTTTTGAAAGGGCATATGTGTGTTTTGAGATTGAATGTCAAATTGATTTTAAGCGATCATAGGATGCTTTTTCCAGGCCCTCAGGAGCTTTCTGATGAAATCTTTATGAAAGGTACCTCATTGAGTTTCTAGTAGCTAAGATGGTTTTTCCCCTTTGGAGAACCAGCTGGGCTCAGGAGATTAACATTTAAATTCAAATTCATGCCTGCCCATCAGTGCTAAGGCAAAGCTATGCACTTATTCATAGACAAATAAGAAATCTCTTTTAGCATAAATAATGGTCTGGACGTAATCATAAAACAAGAGTAGTAAATGTACCCATGCTGGCTATGTGGAAATCGCTGCATACACTGCAAAACCAGTAAAACTTGCATGTTTGTGTTAACTTTGTAGAAACATCTTCATTTTTACACTGATCCCCTTTCCTCTACTTAGCTCTGTCCTACACTCAAAAGTTCAACAAACTTTAGTAAGTCCATGGCATATACACATTTACAAATAAACATCATGGGGCTTTATGTCTTTGGATAGTAATAGCATAAGGGCATTTTCAGTCTTCCATGTGACTTCCCCTCCCAAGATTGTGAAGTAAGTAGAAAAATCTTATTCCTCTTTTTGCAAACAGGCAACTGAAGAACAGATGGAAGTCCAAAATTCTCTATATCATTCAGGTCTGTACCTCACAGCCGAATGAGGCTGAGTACTATACAATCACATTGTCTTAACCCTAAATTGGGGAAAGTTTGGCATCTGAAGTCTTCAAAGAACCTCAGACAAGGTTGTTCAAGGCAACACAAATACCTGTTGTGAAGATTTAGAAAAATCTATGGACTCCCCTTCTGCAAGGGCCAATACATGTGCATATATGTGCATGTATATATTTTCCATTACAGAGTGCAAGAGAACTTGAAGGCTGAGTAAGTACAAAGACTACTTGCAAATTTGAAGACTTGGACAAATATAGTTTCACCTTTGCAGTGAAACCCCAATATTTCTGTGTAAAATATATACACGAATTTATTCACACATGCCCATACTGTATCACTGCAAGAACACTGTGGTGCTGTAGCATGTTCAAAGAAGGGTTATGAAGTTGGTCTAAAGTACAAATCTCACAGTTGAGGAAACTGGGGTTGTTTAGTCTAGAGAAAAGGAGACCTTATTGCTCTCTACAAATACCTGGAGGGAGGTTATAGTGAGGTGGGTGTCATTCTCTTCTCCCAAGAGACAAGCAATAAAACAAGAGGAAATAGCCTTAAGTTGTGCCAGTGGAGGCATAGATAGGACATTAGGAAAAAACTCTTCACTGGATAGGTTATCAGGCACTGGAACGGGCTGCCCAGGGAAGTGCTGGAGTTACCATCCCTGGAGGTATTTAAATGATGTGTAGATGTGGTGCTCAGGGACATGGTTTAGTGGTGGACTTGGTAGTGTGCTAGATTAATGGTTGGACTTGATGGTCTTAAGGGTTTCCTTAAACCAAAATGATTCTATGATGCTGTATCTTATAGCCACTGCTCACAAGCTGTTGGCTGTGGATCCCATTACAGGAATGCAAATAATGTTCCTTCTTCAAAAGAATTCTTCAATTTAAAAGCTAAAACCTTTTCTGCACATCCCATTGATGAAATTGCTGCATGGATCCTGCTGAAGGAAGCACCCTTTGCAACAACACAGAGGTGTAGGTACCTGTTTTAAACTGAACTCTGCTATGAAACTGAAAATCTCTGCTTTACAGAAGTTAAGCACAATTCCATTATTAGTCTCTATAGCTTCTAGAAGCTGACTCTCTCACTAGTTCTAGTCAGTGGTTCAGGAACTATGTTGCCACATAGTAGTGCTGTTTACTTACTGTAATCTTTTCTCAACACAGCACTCGCTTTGGTATTACAGGTTTCTGATTTTTAGCACTAATCTATAATTCTGTGCCGCAGAAAAGTCAATATGTTATTTTGAAGGTTATAAACTTCTGGCTCAACCCTGAAATGAAAGACATTTTATCAAAAAACCTCCTAATTACCATAAGGTATAACTTCTCTTTTTCAACTATGAATAATAAGAAACAATAACAGGATCTCTATCATATGAGGAAAGGCTGAGGGAGCTGAGTTCTTCATTTGGTTCAGCTATCACTTTGCCCAGTGAAGAGTACCTGCTTCTCATCAGTAGTAGGACTTCCATCACTTTTTCAATTATTTCCTTTTTTCGTTGTTGTAAACTGCAGAAATTTTACCTCTAATTGTTATTCTAGCAAGACTGAATCTTCTCCAAACCTAAGGACTTGCTTTTCCCATTATGTGAGATTGCCCCGTGGGAGCATGGTGTCTGGCTGACACAGATAGCAAAAACATAATGAACTTTAGAGAAAAAAGTTGACTGTATCATAAGACTTTTACTACCCACTTACCAAGAGTAAAAATGTATCAAATGTAACAAAGTAACACTTGTTCTGCACAGAGGTCATGAACAAGTATAGATAAAATTCATTGATACAGGTGATTCAAAGGAAATCAAGGAAAGAGAATTTTGGACATACTGCAGAAAACAATCTTTGAATTATTTTTCTGGCACTGATTTTAATGGAGATATGCAATAATTTTATTCTAGAGTTTGGAAGCTTCCTTTTAACATATTTCTTTTTTGTTTCCAGGTTTGTTTTTCTGTTTACAAATGACATAATTCTCAGTGCTGGGTAACGCAAGCTCTTGCTGGCCTCTCCATCCCAAATACAAAGCAATCCTCAGGCTTTCCAGGTGAGTTAAACTATATCCTGCCTTTCCATGTCTGTCTTCCCTAAAAATAATAAAACCTAGCAAAAGTGTTGGCAAATTAATGACTACGGCAGAGTTACAGCAACAAATGAGATGTGAACAACTAAAATAGGCAACGTCTTGCTTTTTTGCTCCCGCAGCAGAAATATATTCATATTATATATTCATATATCCATATTCCCAGAGGTGAGGACAATTAGTTTCTCTTGTGAAACAGGTTCTGTGCCAGCACAGGTATTCTGTAAACACACCCTGGTTTCAATCCAGTCACAGATATAAAACCAGAACTAAAAATCCTACAGTCCTACAGGTAGTGGCCTTGGACCTTGATTCTGTTAAGCTGATGAAACTGGTCAAAAACAAGGCAGATACCTTGACTTACTAGACAAGCTACAATTTTCTCTGTGGTTTTAAACTTTTATTCGTGCACCCTCTTTCACCTCAAGAGAACTTTCATCAGGTCAGTGTTCAAAAAGACAAATATTTTTGTCTCGTGTTTTTTTCTCTGATGAGAAGCAGGTACTCTTCACTGGGCAAAGTGATAGCTGAACCAAATGAAGAACTCACATATTCTCTGCCTAATTAGAGAAAGGCAGAGAAATTCTGAGGAAGAGAAGGCAGGCCAGGGAAAGTGGAAGAGAAGGAAACTGCCAGGAAAGAATCTCCCTCTTTACCCACATGTGAGTACATGATTGCTTTATCTTAGAAAGACAGGTAGGAAGGTGGGCTCTTCAAGAGAAAAACATATCTATAAACACACACCCATTTCTTTTGCACATAATGTCAAATAGTTAAGTGTTATATTAATAGTAAAATGCCTCAACCCAGTCCTAATATATACCAGCATATTAAGAAGCAGAATTTCCTTAAAATGATTAAGGTTAAAAAAGAAAGAGCTCTACCAACTTAAAACAAACAAACAAACAAACAAAAACAACAACAACAACAAAAAAAAAAAACCACAAAAAAGGAAAAACAAAATCAAAAAACCCCCCCCTTAAAAATCTGAAAATGAGGTTTTCCTCTGATTTATCTTCATCTTTCCCCCCTTCCCTGAAGCAATCTTTAGTGTTATAACTAGCACAGAACCTCAAAAGCAGAAGGAATAAAAACAAGTAAGCTATCACGCATAAATAGCTTCTGATGACTTCACACTTTAGCTCCTATCTACATATGCATTATATTCCAGAATCAGTAAAGTAAGTAACATGGCTAAATTTAAAAAATGTTTAAATTTATCTCTATTCAGGTATCATTTAAGTACTTCAAATCATACTTATTCTGTCAGTATATACACCTGCAAAAATGAACAATCAGATATACTTCATCAAAAGAAATTCTTTGCTGAATTTCAATTGATTTTTAACACTGTCATGAAGTGGCAGAAATCAATCCTGGAAATCATTGATTAAAACCAGGTTTTAATTTCCCAGAAATTCAAAGTACATGTAAAAAAAGTCTTTTGTTATAATGTCATTATCCAAGAAACTGAAGAAAAGTACAATTATGAGACTGCAAAAACATTTAAAATCCTTTAAAGTAGAGAGAATTCATTTCTGCTTCCTTAGTTTTCAACTTTAGTGACTTAAAACTATGCAGGAGTGTGGGTTTTTCCTCTGCAGTGAGATTGCTTCAACGAAAGGCAGTGAAAGATGAGAACTCTGTGGCTCACCAGCATCCTACCCATCCTCAGTACAACTCCATGTCTTGACCCAAGGCACCCGGTGAGATATCACCTTGGAGATTCTTACTTGGTTCTTTGGCAAAGAGAACAGTGTAAAGATGGGGATTTATAGAAAAGAATAAAAATAAGTTACCATAAGAGCCTGTGATTCAATACAAAAGATCCTAACAGAGCAGTAATTTAATATAAAATCACCTCTGTGCATGCTGTAAAGCCATTAAAAAGATTATTGCTAGGCTGTGCAAACTCCAAAGTTTGTGCTTTCAGTACACTGAAATACTTTGCATTTACATTCCCAGCTTGATTTTAAAAGAAGTCAATGTGGTTTTCAGTAGAGAGGAATTTCAGCAACTAGCAAAATCATGAGCAATCATTGCCTTCACACTTTACTTTTAGAAACACAAGCTACGGGTTTTCTTTTACAAAGTAATAGGAATCCTTTCAAAATCTTGATTACCCCCCCTGCATATTGGAAAATAATTCAAAACAGGACATAATACATTCAGAGACATGGAATAGAGGCTTTCACCTGAAGGACTTAAATTTACACAACCTTGCATTTCAGTTCACAGGGGGAAGAGAAACACTAAATTATATAAATATTATATATATATATATACATATAAAAATTAACCACATGTAAAGATATTGCTCAAATATCATTTCACTTCTTCTTGTACCCTCCAAATCCCTGAGCCGGAATGCAAACAGCTAAGCCATCTGACTTTACAAACGCAGCTCTGAGTCCCCTTTGCACTATGGGCTATGTCTAATCTGAAATCAGCTGTGAATACAGTTTCATTTAGACCAAAACAGACCAACTCAGAGAAAAAGATTATTTACTTATGTCTTAAGCAGAGGGAAAAATCAAAAGGAATACAACTTGAGAATTCACCATATACAAAGCTTTAATCATCAGCTCAAACATTTAATGCTCCTCTCCCTCACAGCTGTGAGGCACAAGGCATGACCCACTGCATCCCCAGCCTTCCCAAAGCCCTCCAGCCATTCCCCAACCTTGGATCCTTAAGAAGACCATCAGCCTGGTCTCCTACCTAAATCTAAACTACTTCAAGGCATTTTACACCCCACACAGCCAAGCACTTCAGTTATTCCATCCTTTGGTGTCTCTGGCAGCCCACATGAAAGCAAATGACAACTCAGGCAAGAAACCAGAAGCAAACCAAGCCTTGGGTACCACTGCCAGATGGTGAAGTGGAGTCAGAAAAAGGGAAGAGCATCACCTTTGTGGTGTACATACTGGTGTCTTTCAATACAAATAAAAGTTTTATTTTTAACTGATGCAGGTTTGATCTAGTTCCTACTTTGAACAAACATCTTCACCCATACCCCATTTTTAAACCACAGGAGAAGCAATTTATTTTCTTCTGTCTCCAAGCGTCAGTAAATTCTTAAAAGCAACAGCTCCCTTTTCATCAAAAGCACAATATTTCTTTGAACTGAAAGGCAAGGAAAACCTTTTTCTGAATAAAATAATATTTTCTTTTACCATAAAACATGAAAGCATAAAGAGATATGGGCAACAAAGCAGTTATGCAAGCTAAGGACAGTAAATCTTAATGACTTTCAAATAGAATTATTCCTGCATAAGACAGTTACAATAATTAAAGTGTACCCTATGGCCTTACTCAACCTTAAAAAGTAAAAAGTAAGAGTGAGGTAAGAAGAGTAATACTCTTAACAGCAGGCACCATATATTGATTTTAATTTTTCTATTGTTATTAAAGCATTATCAAATATGTTGCAAGAGAACGTGTTAAGCAGCCTCACCAAAGGTCACAACTACTCCATTACTACCAGAAATAAGCAAATAGCAGACTCATCCTTAATTATAGGGAAACTTTAACGAATTTTTATCTGCTGGGAATTCCATATTAGTCACTCCAGTTTGACACAGCAAATATGCATGGAATTTAAAATTCCCTAGGCTACATTTCAGGAAAAAATCCTGTAGACAGAAATAAATCTGCACTAATTTTCTTAAAATGTGTTCTGGCCTTTCATACAGAAAATATTTTCCAGAAAATAGCATTTTTAAACAAATATTCTGCAGCAGTGTTTATAAACTGTCTTTAAAGATCTGAACTGGCATAGAGTTTAAGCACATTTTTATTCCTTTGGGCTTTTAAGACACTTATGACATTTATGTATCTATCTGTTTTCAAACAAATATTTACTAAATTGGTGTTCATAATCATTTCCATCATGAACAGGTATTTGGCCTTATTTCACATACAATCCTGATGGGACAATGTGAAAACCCAGACATTAAGAGTCTAGGTTAATAGACGAGTATTTTATATCAGACTATTGTCCCTCCCCTCTCCCCTTCAACCCTGCCCCAAATAAGGCCACCAATCTATCGTCATGTTTCTGTGGTCTAATATATATCAGCTCCAGTCAAAAGGATGAAAGTCTGGGAGTAGAATTTGTGCATTCAGAGCCAAAAAAGGAACATCCCATACAGCAAGAATTCTAAATGAAAGAATGGCAATAGCAGTTCTTCCAGATAGGACAATTGGCAATTTAGGCTACTTGGAAGCTAAACACTACAGCATTAAATTAAATTTAAATTAAATTAAAAAACATTAAAATGTGTTTAATTATAATCAGAATAGAAATATTTTTTTCCTAAACAATTCTATGTAGATTTAATTTGCACTTAGTTCTACACTTCAGGAAGTCCAAAATTGATCCAAAGTTTTTAACAGAAATATACACTTGATGAAATGCCTACAGATGAAACTTATCCTCAAAAGAAATACTGTTCCCAAATGCATTTTTTCTATTTGAATAATGTGGTTTTAATATTCCTTCTAGAGGTAGCTATAGAGATAAAGCTGAAAGGTCTGAGAGTCCAAGAGGATGACTATGAACTAACAATGTGCCCAAGGAGGCTAATGGCACCCTGGGGTGCATCAAGAAGGTTACGGCCAGTTGAGGTTGAGGGTTGAGGGAGATTTTCTTCTTCCTCTCCACTGCCCTGGCAAAGCTACATCTGGACTACTGAGTCCAATTCTGGGCTTCCCAGTACAAGAAATTACTGGAGAGAGTCCAGCACAGAGCCACTAAGGTGATCAGCAGGAGCATCTAACATATGAGGAAAGGCTGAGGGAGTCTGTTCAGTCTGGGGAAGAGAAGACTGAGGGAAGATCTCATCAGTTCTACAAATATCTAAATGGTGTCTGTCAGAAATGTGGGACCAGGCTCTTCACAGTGGTGTCCAGTGACAGGACAGGAGGTAATGGTCATAAACTGGAACAATGGAAGTTCAACCAGAGCATAAGAAAAAACTTCTTTACTGTGAGCGTAACACAGCACTGGAACAGGCTGCCCAGAGAGCTTGTGTAGTCTCTGTCTCTAGAGATATTAAAAACCTGTCTGGACATGTGCTTGTGTGATCTGCTCAAGGTGATCCTGCTTTAGAAGAGGGGGTTGGACCAGATGATCTTCAGAGGTCCCTTCCAAATGCTACCATTCTGTGATCCTGTGGAGGTGAAGAAGCACTGTAAGGTCAGTCCCTGTATGGATACAGGAGCTGTTGCAGTACTCATTAACTCACATCTACTTACTAAGGCAGTTTCTCAAGGAACTGGGTAATACTTGTTAATAGGTTTTTAAAAGTTTAAGCATCAATTCAGATAGCTCTGCCTCCCAGTATGTTTTTTCATTTTGTCACTTTGCCCAGGGAAGATTACCTGCTTCTCATCAGTAGTAGAACATAAGGAAAAACCTGTACTGTGAGCATAACACAGAGCTAGATACGGCTGCCCAGAGAGATGGTGGAGTCTCTGTCTCTGGAGACATTCAAAACCCTCCTGAACACCATCCTGTGCAACCTACTCTAGGTGACCCTACTCTGGTAAGGGGGTTGGGCTACATGATCTTTAGAGGTCCCTTCCCATCCCTACCATTTTGTGATTCTGTAAATGGAATAGCCATTAAAAAAATGTGGGTAGACATCGAACTCACTGCAGCCACACTCAGGAAATCCTGAAAATATACAAAGATTCTATTTAATACTACCCTATTCCTTCCATGTCCCCAATTATATTCATGCAGCATACATGCACACAAAGTTAATGAGGTGCAACAGATCATGTGCCTTTCCTTCTTGTTCCTCAGTTCAAGAAAATTGCTAATTCAGAGTGCTCCAGAAATACAGTAATTTTTATATATGCATATTGGTGTACTTATTTAAGTAAAGAAGAAAGGCCCTTCCAAAAAGATACCAAGACAAAAATTTGAAGATTACTGCCTTTAGGATCCACACATACAGGTTAGATATATATGCAGGCAATACTGAAAACAGACCAAAACATGAATTTACATAAAGGAAGTCAGTCTCATGTTGCTAAGAGAAAAAAGAATCCTCAAAGCGGGCACATAATCTTTAAAAAAACCAAAAAAACAAAAAAACAAACATCTACTGGCCACAGAGTTTTGGAACTAAAATTTCAGGTTATCTATTCTGATGAGACATTTCAGTACTTGGACATCGTAAGATGTTGATGGTGAAATACATGAATCAACTATATCCCCTTGATAAGGTTTTTCCCAATAACAATGCAAATTAAGTAAAGAATAATACAATTTTCCAGATTGCTAGAAAAATAGTATACCTCATGTATATTTTTAGATGTGTATTGTCAAAAAAAAAAAAAAAAAAAAAAAAAAAAAAAAAAAAAAGCAAGTTAGAACCATTTTAACTTTGTAATTTACCATCTCAAAATAAGTAATGATCCTCGCAATTCTTCTTCAAGCAAAGAACATAGTGTAAATGGGAAATAAGTGTATTCAATTCTAGAGAGAGAGTACCTGGCTCTATACCACAGTTCTTTCCTTGCACATCTTGAAAATAATCTACTGCATATGACTAAGCCACTTGATGCTACCTCTTCTATCCTCACAATAGTCTCCAGGTGCTCATTTTCATGTATCAGTAGGACTAGAGTGGGAAAAAAAAAAATCTAAAAAATTATCAGTCTGATGTCTGCAGTGGAGAAATACAATCTGCATTTAACAGAAACTGGCATAGAGCTTTTCAGTGAAGCCCTCTCTTCCAGATGAAAACTACATGGTGTCCCTCAGCTGTGTCATACAAACTCTTGGTAAACACTACAGAGCCCTAATAAGCATCCAGTGCCCAAACAGTCATTCCTATGGCACTGTTATAATTTCCATCGACTGAGAATCTAGAAGCTCCCATGCAAACTGAACAGTCAGCTGAACCATTGAGGTTACAAAACACAGGATTCCACATAAAAGTATCACAAAACCAGAAGTTTTCTCTAGTCAGTATATGTAAAGAATTTTTCTTTCTTAGCAACGGAATTCTAGGATGCAAACCTGGCTGTAACAATGGTGGAAGATGAGGAGAAACTGGACAACTGATACAAGAGTGAAGGAAATTCAAATAAAATTTTTTGGATCACACAAGAAAAAGTTGCACTTTTCTGAAAGTGGCTTATGTTTCCTTTTTACAATCTCTCATTTAAACCCCTACCACTCTCAAGCTGATTTGAGAAAAAAGATCTCCTTGTAAAAATATTGTGATACATATGAAAAATTAACAGCACAAATCTGGATGTATACCCTGGCTGTTGGACAGCCATGTAATAAAAATAATTAAGAATATAAATTATAATGAAACTTCTTCCTGTATGAGCTCCCTGATGAACCAAATCAGCTACTTAAAATTCCTCCATGTTGCTCATGCACAAAAAGAAAACCAGACACACTGCTAACTCCATTCCTCTTCTTCAGGGAGCCACATGAGTGGCTGTATTTCTAAGCAGGCATAAAGGAAATGCCCGATCACTCACCTCTCCATGATTCCCCACATGATTTAGCTCCATTAAAACTTCTCTGACCAGAAATCAGACCAGGATACAGAGCTTAGCCAGAGGCTCTGCCCACAGTACCAATCCTCTGGAAAGATCCTAAGACGGTATCTTACAAAAGCTGATATATTCAGTTTTTCTACCAGAGATAAGATTTGCATAAGCTAGAACTCTAGCTCTGCATGAGCTAGAACAAGGCTCAAAAAAAATTCTAAGAAATTCCTTAGAGATGATACACTATACTCAAAGATGATACACTATACTCAAAGGGACTGATAATATGCATCGGAGTTCAATCCTTCTGTCACTTAAACCAAAAGTCTTCCCAGACAGTCAAGTTCACTTGTCAGTCAAGAGCTTGACAAAGAACAAAACTGCAGAGCACAAAGTGCTGCAGGTTCCCTCACACCAGGTGGGGAAGTATCAGGGCAAAGAGGAGGTGACCAAAGGTGTCCCCACATCAACACCACAAACTGCTGAGTTCCACAGCCTTGGTGCAGCCATTTGGTTTTGAAACCACCCATTGCTGCAGCCCAGACTGGAACTGTAGACACCAGAGGTTTTTAATCAGTGTCTACTTATACACTGGTTGAGGGGATGGTTTGCATCTTTCCATCCCAGAGACAAATAAGTCCAATGGAAATTATGCAGCAATTATCAAGGTGTTTCTGCTACATGTGAAATAACACTCAAAACAATACCCAGAAGGAGATCCTAGGTACACCATTCATATATAAGAAATCTGATTTCTCACAGCTGGTCAGCCTCTCTCCTCTTTTCATTAATTGGAAGAGAAAACTCTGCATACAGTTGTTAACCTACATTTATTTGTCTGGAGGGGGAAACAACATGTGAATATTAAAACGTACAGCCATAAACTGCTTGTAGAGATGCCTATATATATTTAAAAGACTTTGATGCTAATGTATATATGCAAACATATGTTCATACCTTTAAACATACATAGTTTGTGCAGATAGAGAACAAAGAAATTCATTGCACACAGATTGTGTTACACTGTTCCATCTACTGCATGGCTAACCCATGGTATTGTAACCAAGTACTAGGAAATCTTCATATTCTTACATCCAAGAAGACATACCCTTCCGGAGGTCTGTCACTTTTCCAGGTAAATTATTTTAACCCCCATCAGCTCTGAGTAAGCTGAGATTAGTTCTGGGAATACCTATGGCTGTCAGACAGTACAGATATCAGGAACTAAATTGCTCCAATGTCACAACAGGCAAGAGAAAAATCTCCAAAGCATCCCAGTGCAGAAGCACCTTACTAGGCTGGTCTTGAAACCTTCCTGCATTGCCACCTGGGACATCAGACACAGCACAAAGAGTGGCAAAAAGGTACAAACTCAGCATCTGCACATCAAGACACCAGTTTTGAGTGGGACTTCTGTGGAATGTGTCCAAGATACAGTAAGCATTAGCAACAACTGAGCTGTTGGTGAAGTACACAATAGCTGATTGCTGAAATTAAATGCTTTAAGGAGACCAAAAGCCAGTCAATCAATAAAAATATACAACTTGTATGAAAAATAAAATTTCAATATGTATACGAAAGGGCAAGGATTAGCAGAGGGAAATTTAGCAGGATCAAAATAAACATATCAGAATCTAATGTGCAAGAGAGAAAATATTAGAAGAAATATTACAAGAAATATTAAAGAACATATAGCCAAGTAACCTAGAGGTAGCTTCAGTAAAACTGACTTTACACTGGGCCCTGATGGTATTCCCCAGATTGAAGGAAATTTTTTAAAGTATTTTTTTCAGTGTATTTAATTTGTATTAACATTACCAAAGAGTGCCTCACAGGAAGCACAAATTATCATGACTACAGAATGACTTCAGAAGCATATGCCTCTACCACAGATGAAAAACAGATGAGTGGGAAACTGTGGGGTTAGATGTTACTGAACTCATAAATGCTGAATCCAGCTGTAACACCAGGCACACCTTGTTCTCCCTAGCCCTATAATCATCCCCTTTCCTCAAGAGTTCTCCAAAGCTCTGACCTGCAGAGAACCTCCTCTTGCTCCTCAAGTAAGGCACACACATAGATACTGGCCAGCTCAGGACATAGCATTTTAACTACACCACACACATAATTGTTTTTAAATGTTCATGGTTGGCTGTGATTCCACCTGAGTCATCTACAGATTTACTAGCTGTAGACATCAATAATGTTAAATGCTGTCAAATCTGCTTTTCTCTCTGAAATCTTCTGATTTTAATTTCCCTAGAAATTTCTTTGTAGTTCAGCATTTAGCTATAATGTTGATGATAGGGCCATATGCAATATGTTATATAGCAGATTTATTACTCACAACTAGACTACCCAAAAACTGTTTTTAAAATGCTTCATGATACAATTAAGTAGCTCCAAATAGTGCCCCATGCTGTCTCAAAGCCTCTTCCTTACTCATGTCTTTGAGTATCAGACACAGACTTCAGCCTTTCCTGGCAAAGTGTTCAGTTAGTTCCATGGTTAGTTTCCCAGGTGAGCTCAGAGGGAGGAGAAATGGAAAAGAAGACAAGAAGGGTGGATGTTGGTGAACCTGAAATTAAAAGGATGTTAGGAAAAAATGGGAGAGAAGGACAGAGTGCTGGAGAAAGCAGCCAATACAGGATGAAGAATTCCCATTTGGACTTCCATACAGCTCAGAGGAACATCCCAGCTTTAATGCTTACAGCAGTTATCTCTGCTTTACAATTTCCCCAAAGGCCATATGACAGGTAGCAGCTTTACATCCCCAGAGCCAGAAGGTATTTTGTGCACAGTGGTCCCTCATCAGTAAAGCAATTCACCAATTCAGCTGATTTTTTAGCCCCTCTTGGTCTGATTTTCTGTAGCTAATAAGCAGATCTCTGTGGCAGCATTTTAGAGGACTACAGTTGAAGTTTCCATCTTGACTCTGCATGACTGCTTAGCAACATGCTGTTCTAACAAGCATCTGGTAATCTGTCACATCTTACAACAGTAAGTTGTACTTCATCCTTCCATTCCATTATTCAGAGATAGATGCTTTAAGTAGATAAATACTTGTTTTTGAAAAAAATCCCAAATTTTCTGGGTAAGTACTAAAATAAAGTAGTTCTGTATTTATATCCAGCACATGAACCATCTTGTATTTATATCCAGCACATGAATTGTATGGCCAGCCAGTGGTAAGCTGCCATGACACATTTATTGCCTTTCTGAAACACATCACAGCATTTATCCTCAAAGGCACAGCACTCACTATTGCACACATCCTGGCTGGCAAGGAGATCACACACACCCAAGACTAGCAGGCTACTTTCACAATGGATAACATTACATATTAATATATACACACAGCATCCACACATCTGTCAAACACAGGGTCCACAAAGCACCACAGAGTAAAGCTACCCACTCAAACATGTGGGATGGTTTCTCTCAAAGTCAAACAGAAAACTTCTTGATGCTAATGAGAGTTGAATATGGGTCTGATCCGATCACCACTCTGTTTTATTCCTAGTTCTAGGCGAAAGTTCTCATGTTTCTTTGATGTCCAGTTCTGTTGTCCTATCATGGCTGCAGAGCCCAGGCCAGGATTTCTTCAGTCAGTCAGAACCTGGAGAAGAGATGTCTCTAAAGGGGAAGCCAAGGTACTAGAAAAATTACTTTCTTGACTGACAAACAGTTTTAACTGCTTCACTATCTTTTATAAATCATATCTCTACATTAATTTATTCCAAATCTGATCTCTCATTTTCAGCATATTATGAAATAAGATTATTTTTAATTAGTCCCTATAAGGAACTACGTACAGAGGAATATTAAAAAACCACAAGTTGAGGTGCTCTAACCAGGTAGAGGAAGAGAACAATGAGCAGTACAGATGGGTCTTTGCAATTCCACTGTCTATGTTGTACTTGGTATTTGTATGATGATCCAGTAGCATACCGTTATGGAAATCTCATCTTAAAAATTAAATGAAACATTTTAAAGTGTTTTACTATGAGAGTGGAGACACAAGGTCTCACTACCTGCAAGACAGTTCAAACATTTCTTTGTTAAGACTAATAACAGTTTTTATAACTGGGATGGAAGACGAACATAAGTGGAATAAAATGATAGATAAGCAAAATGTCTGAGTATTTGACAAAATTAGAAAAACAACAGCATTTTGGGTAAAAGCCATGCCCAAAAAGCTTATTTGTTCTTCCAGCTGTTTTGAGTGGCTCTAGCAAAAAATAGTGTCTTTCCCTACAAATTACCTCTTCTTGCAAAGGAAGAATCAACCATTATTGAATTTTAGTCATGTTATAGTCATTTTTACTCCATCATAAAATGCTATGGCTTTATCAATATTAAAGATTTGCTCCTAAAAGAAGAAATCCCTACAAAACACATTCTTCCAAAATCCTAATAGATCACCAAGAAGTAGTGATCATACTCTACTACAATCTACTCCTTCATACAACCATTCCCAAATTTATGAACTGCCTTCACTAGAGTCATCTGAGAATTATTTTAATTTTAAAGATAATTGAAAATTGAATTTAAATTAGGTTTGGGTTTGTGTTTGGTTTTTTTTTTTTAATTCCAGATTTCTTCCCTATCTATGTCTACTTCCATATTCTTGTTATTGATCACCAAGGGTGTTTTTTAACTCTGTAAATCCCTCTAGTGTATAAGCAATTGCCAGAGCTGGCTACTTCAAAAGGTGGCAGAACATAGCATAACATAACAAACCTCTCCTATTGTGCTCGAAGGAACTATATTCTTGCCTTATTTATGCATCAGCAAACAAAAAAGCTGAGTTTAAGATATCAAATGATAACTTCTGTTATAAGCTCTAATACATGAAGCTTCAGGATTAGGTATCTGTTATCTGGAGTTCCTGCAACTCCACCTTTTAAAATGGATCATGACTCTAGGTCTCTCTAATACATTCTTACATACCAAAAAAAATCTACATGGGATTCAGGCTTCTCACCCCAGCAGTGAAGCACCCCATGCAAACAATTCTCTCTCTTGCAAATAAGTCAACAGAAATAAAGAGAAAGAAGGAAATGTTGGTATCCTACCCTGTATGCTAACTCAAAGTCAACTGGTTTAGTAGAAGGAGACAAATTCATTTTTTTCCCTTTTTATGCCAAACCCACCAAAGCCACTCTATTGGTAATACTACAGCTTCAGAGGCACCTGTGAATCTCTACGTTTAATATAACATCTAGCAATGAAATTTTTTGCATTTCAGTATCTTCACTCTTATCTAACACTATTTTGAGGTTAATGTTCTACTTGTAGTGATTGCTCAGTTATAATGGGTGAGTTTCTAATGGTACAGATTCACTTCTCTAATTATTGCTGCAGAACCACAGTGGTTACAGCTCCTTTTGCCAAATCACGAGAAAATCATAGTTTGAAGACTGCCAGATAAAAACATGGAGCAAAGAGCACAGCATAATGACTTCTCCAAGTCTTCACTGACCTACAGAGGAGAAAAGGGACTATCAGTTTAGTCAAACAACCAAATCTTTGTCATACTTGTCTGTAGATCAGAAAATTCTGAACATTGTAGCAGCAATGACTAATTAGCAATGAAAAATTCAGACAAAGGCATGCAATGCTTTCAAGTCCAGATTTAAAAGCTATTCACTAGGATTAAAAATACACTAATAAGAAACTGACATATTCACACAGATGATCTACAAACCATCTCAAAGTAAAATAAGGTATTTCAGGAAAATCCAAAAATAAATTACATTTTTATGTAGCTTAAGAAAATATTTCTTTAGGGGGCAGCTGAAGCTCAGTAAATCCCATAATGAGACACACAAAAATTAAAAATTCCTCTGTCTTGATGATCTATAATGGAGCAGTGAATCAGAGAATCGATTCTTGTTCTGGTAAGCACATTTTCTCTAGCCAGCTCTTAGCCAGACATCCAGTTCTCTTTTCTCAATCTGTTGACTTACACTTTTCAATTACACTGTCCAAAACATGGAGAAAGTTGAACAGCTTTTAATATATCTGCTTTTACAACACCATCCTTTCTTATATCAGCAAAAGAATGGAGCAAGCCCAAGAGCAGAAGTTTCTTTGCTTTTCCCAGGAGTACTGCCATACTATCCATGCCTTAACCCTTCCCAAATCCTAGCAAATGTACTGTTCTGCACCCAGCTCTCCAACCAGCAATCACAGTTATTTATCAGGTCTGAATGCTGGGTTTTTACTTTTCTGATCAGAGTGAATTTTATCACTATGTGGTGCAATAAAGGCACAAATTTCTACCTTCAGGTCAGGTTGAAGAAAAGAGAATGATGCTTCGTAGATTTCTAAAAGCATTTGGTGATAATCAAATGTGTCTCAGCATATTTATGCCCAAATCTAGAACTATATTCAGACTGCCAATGTGACTTTAGAGTGGATGCCAATAACACATAATCAAAGACCTTTTTATGCCATTAAAATTACTGAAGTTATTTCCTATAGAGAATATTACCTACTTAAAAGCTGAAGTCAGAGGCTCTAATATTGTCTGAGATTATTTTATCTTATTTACTTTGGAAAACGTTTCAGTCTTTTCATCTGCTGTGTTGGTTTTGTTTCTCTGCTTTAGTTTGGGTTTTTTGGGTTTTTTTAGTTTTTTTGTGGGGTTGGTTTTTTTGTTTGTTTGTATTTTATTATTGTATTCAAACATCATATAGCATTACATTGTGTAAATTAGGAGTAGTACAGAGCCTTAATCTGAAGATAGAGATAGGTAAAAGAGTACTAGAAAAGTATCCTGAATTCAGACAAAAAGAAACTCCAACTTCAGACAAGAGAGAATTTCCCTCCTATACAGCCTCTTCAGATGGTGAAAATTTTCATAGGTTAAGAAAATGCTCATTTAAGAAAGATTATCTGATCTTTCAGGTATTTCTATATTTAGAAAACACTCCTGAACTAATATAAATTGTACAACTAACCCCAGTGACAGAAGAGAGTTTATTTGTTAGACCCACAAGTAGCAAGCATCATCAATCCATTTTTGAGGAGTATTTAATTCAGATTCTATTCCTGGAAAAAGAAAGCAAGGTGAAAAATACATACAGTAAGAGGTGATGGCAGCAAGAAAGTGATTATTCAGAAGTTACATTCAAAATAACAATTTGGTTACAATTTCAAGGATCCTTATGACATTCTTGTAGATACCACCAACATTTTCAAATAGTGTTATGCTTAGCGTGACAGACTCTTAGTATTTCAATATCCACAGTATCTGAGAATACTGAATTATTTATTTCAGATGAACAACTGGTTTGGACTAGGAATCCATGCAGGTCAGGGAGGATAATTGGGAACTTTCATACTACCAAATTGCTGTCCACCAAATGAAGCTTGAATTAACAGCTCTCGTTGCTATGAAACATTCACAGTAAAGGCATTCACATCAAGTATGTACTCATATTTGCCTTTCTCTATGCCCTGGTTACTGGTCCAGCAAAACACATCAGAATCCCATGCAGTCACAGAAAAGGGAGAAAAGCACATCTCTAGTGAAGCCACAACACTAAAACTACCTGCAGATTTGTCACTGCAGGACCAAAAAGCCCAAAATTCATATGCTAGTGTATCAAAATCAAACAGTATTTCTAACCTCTTTTCTTAACAAATATCAATCTGATACTGTCTTACTTAACTAGAAAGAAAAATATATTATTCTCCCTGATCCTGCTGCACAAGCCCACGCTAAAATTTTAACTATAAGTAGAACAACTCGAGAAAGAGAGCAACTAATAAAATGTTTTACAGGCTAAGAGTTGTATTACCACACATTACTTTTAGATAGTATGTAGAAGACAATTGTCCTTTCTTTAGCTTTCATCCTTCTTTTTTTTTTATATGCCTGAAAAAGCATCTAACTATCCATTGGCAAAACCCAGAATGACCAGGAAAGAACAGATAACACATATAGGACTTTTCTGCCCTGCCACCTAAAACTGGCATTCCACAAGTCCTTTTTAGCATGTATCCTACTATTAAGTTGCAAGTAACAGATGTCTTTTGTGTCTGTTCCTCCCAAATTAAAATCTGAAGTAATCAGAATATAACTTTTGTACTCAACAATTACACTTGCATTAGCAGTTCAAATCAGATTTTATCACATATGCAGATTATATGCATATTATTGTAGAAATAAATTTGTACTCCTGCAAAATGTTTTTAACCCCCATCAAGATGTGACCTAGAATTTCACTTGCAATTACACCATCTGATGCAGTTCTTCCGAAAAGGATAGCACCAAAGGGGGAGATTTTCCAAAGCACCAGAATTCAATATAGCAAAAGATGCACTGAAAAAAGTTTATGGATTTCATTAATTTCCCCTTCACATGGTATTTCCACCCAGCTTCCCTTTTGGTTTTTTTAGTGGAACTTAGATGCTAACAATAGCAAGATATCTATAAAAGTCAGAGGTCTCAGTGTATATAGAAAAAAAAAGGCTTTTATAAAATGCTAGTGGATATTCTCATGTGCCACAGAGATATTTTAATGCTATTTTTTTAATTTCAGCTGTCAGGGATGATACAGCCCTGTTTACATAAAATCATTTGAGTAAAAAGGGAGCTAAGAATCCATCCTGGCCAAGTAAGTCTTTTCTTCAGAGATCCTAGCTCTCCAGTTGGGTATATCCCTGGAATATCCAGGCCCAGATATTCTGTGCAAGCACAAGCACTTGCCCTGCTCTAAAAGGGCCAAAGTGCCAAGAGACATTCCTGGAATTTGTGAGCAGACATAGAGTTTACATCCCTCAATACAACACAAGCAAACTTTTCCAGATCTAGTTTCCAGAAAGAAAAACTACCTCATCTTACAATCAGGTACCTGTGATAGGCAAACAGAACAGGATTTACATTAGGCAGGTTCTCACTTGATATAAAATGATATGGCCAGAGCTGCAAAACTCCTCAAGAGGTCTCCAAGTCTTCAGAAGCCAGAAGTTGTGCTAAAGGCACCTAAATAAACGCCTTACTTCCTAAAGTGGTCAGAAAACATGATCTCCAGCTGAGATAGTCATCTCCCCTTTCAAAGGTTACAGCCCCCCCACACTGGTCTTATATTCTGTCTCAAAAAATCTGACATTGATTATAGCTGCCATTCCCTTTTCAAAAGCTGGTCCTGTTTAGCAGCCTAACAAACAGTAAGTGTAAACAGCTGTTGAATAAAGCAGCACCTAATGGTCAACAGCTTAATAATAGTCAAAGGAGAGCTTACCAACAGCTCATCCTGATGGGATATACACCCTGCACACAGGTGCTTCTATTTTGAGTTCAAAACCCTGAACACTCAGTGACTCTAATTTTGTGACTTCTTGTTTACTAGAAACTAAGCACAATACATTGAGGGTTTTTTCTGTATTCCAAATTCCCGTGCCTCTGTTTGCCTACAAGATTTGAGGTTCTTGTGGTTGGCTGCATCGCTCCCAATGCAATTAGGAAAATAAACAAAAAGGGAAACAGGAAATCATTTCATACACCCTAGCATCCTGCAAACCATGTAACCACATTCAGCAGATTTTCCTGGTAGCCTTTCCTTTATTGATAACAACAAGCTTACATAACCTGGGAATTAAAATGGACCTGATTGGGAGGTTCGGAAACCTTGCTCTGAGCAGCTGGAGATGAGAAAGGAAAATAAAGGAAAATAAAGGAAATAAGGAAAATAAAGGAATAAAGGAAATAAGGAAAATAAAATCTCGTTCCATTAGCACACCAGCATTAAAAGAGTAAGCTGTGAAAATTTCAGTGCTCATTTGCAGTGTAAATTTGGGACTGTCTCACAATTTGCAGATTAACATTTGCACTCCATAGCAGAACTGTGTTAAGCATAGTCAGTTGTTCAATAAATTACAGAAGGTAAAAAAGAGTAATGAAAAGCTGCATACCTATCAATTTGTTTGTAAACAATTTCTTGCTGGTTTTGAGGAAGATTAAAAGGTCAGAATGTGCAAGTACATCTAATGGTAAAAATGGTATGTCTTATTCCTTGCTTTGCAAGATCCAACAATAAATAGAAACCCCAGCAAATATAAAACCACCAGTGCTGCCTAGAAGGAATCAATGAGTTTAGAAAGAGGGGGGGGGTCTTACAAAAAAAAAAAAAATTAATAAAATCCCATCAATACTAAAAAATGTTCCAGATGGTCAGAAAAAAAATTCTAGAACATAAACATAGTTGGAAACTCAGTCTTGCAAGAAACATAAGTAGTGGGCAGTGCTCTGAATCAGGATTAAAAGACAAAAAAACGTGTAAAAAAAAAAAAAAAAATCAGCACAAAAAAGACATAAGAAGTGGTATCAATTGCCACTGGTGCCACTACTTTCCCTAACGAGACAGCATCCATTGCCAAGGTTCTTGTCCAGAATTCAGAATTTACCAGGTCAACATAAAATCCCTTGTACATTCACACTACTAAGAGGCTACACCACCCAAAGCTTCTGTAATATATTTAACAATTTGAAGTAACCATATCACCAGAAGTATCAGTTCCTTACTATTACAAATATGGCCCATAGAACATGAAAGTGCTTGCAAATTTTCCATATACCTGCACATATACCTGTGTATCAAAACAGAACTGACAGAAAAAAATAGCACTTCTCTGTAATTAGAGCTGTACACCATCCCATAAACTTGCATTTCAATTTTAGGGTCATCCTTAATGTGATTGAATATTCTGGTACATGCAGGAAAAAAGTGGTCCTCTGCTCTTAGTTGCAGTCATTTTGGTCAGTGAGGCTGTTTCTTTCCTCTGATGTGTCCTTCAGGTTAATTTTTTTTTTTTTCTGACATACAAGCCCTCAATGCCCCTAACTGAGCTCTTCATCTAATATCATTTATTTTCAGCTCTTCATCATGGTCCCTCCTCGACCACTGTTACAGGTTCCCTTTCTCCCAAGCAGTCCTACCCTAATTATTATTTCTGAACCTTGCACAGTCCACGTATTATTTCTTCAGTGTTTGAGTCAGATAAGTCCTCTTTCTTCCTGCTGAGCAAATGAAGGGGAAAATTGAAGGCAAGGTGGTAATACACTCTCTACTCACTGTTCCTTGGAGAAATAATTACAGAGGAAATCTTGTTTAGCTGCTACTGTCCTGGGGGAAAGTTCAGATGAAATATTTGGAGAATTTCATTACCAAATCCTAACAGGTCTCTCCAGAGCATGAGCGAACCACTATTTGTCAACTGCTGATAACTGGGTCAAATTCAGACAAAAGGAGCAGAGGAGATAAATTAGAATGGAACAAGTAGAGATTAAAAAGCTATTTTAGCTCTAACATCTTCCATTTAAAACAGCATCATGGGGTTGGGAAGGTAAGCACTACAGTAACCCAGAGGAAAGACTGAATTCTGAAGAGATCTCAGGGGGATATTTTAAAACTAAGTAAAGCATTTGACACCGTCTCTCACAGCATCCTTGTAGATAAGTTGATCAAGTATGGGTTTGGTGATCAGGTAGTGAGGTGGATCAGGAACTGGTTGAAAGGAAGGAGTCAGAGAGTTGTAGTCAATGGGGCAGAATCTGGTTGGAGGTGCGTGACTAGTGGAGTCCCTCAGGGGTCGGTACTGGGACCGGTGTTGTTCAATATATTCATCAACGACTTGGATGAGGGTATAGAATGTACCCTCAGCAAGTTTGCTGATGACACTAAGCTGGGAGGAGTGGCTGACACACCAGAAGGCTGTGCTGCCATTCAGAGAGACTTAGACAGGCTGGAGAGTTGGGCAGGGAGAAACATGATGAAATTCAACAAGGGGAAGTGTAGAGTTTTGCATTTGGGGAAGAACAACACGATGTCCCAGTATAGGTTGGGGGCTGACCTGCTGGAGAGCAGTGTAGGTGAAAGAGACCTGGGGGTCCTGATAGACAAGAAGATGACCATGAGCCAGCAATGTGCCCTTGTGGCCAAGAAGGCCAATGGCATCCTGGGGTGCATTAGAAAGGGTGTGGTTAGTAGGTCAAGAGAGGTTCTCCTCCCCCTCTATTCTGCATTGGTGAGGCCACACCTGGAGTATTGTGTCCAGTTCTGGACCCCTCAGTTCAAGAAGGACAGGGAAGTGCTTGAAAGAGTCCAGCGCAGAGCTACTAAGATGATTAAGGGAGTGGAGCATCTCCCTTATGAGGAAAGGCTGAGGGAGCTGGGTCTCTTTAGTTTGGAGAAAAGGAGACTGAGGGGTGACCTCATCAATGTTTTCAAATATGTAAGGGGTGAGTGTCAGGGAGATGGAGTTAGGCTTTTCTCAATGGTGACCAGTGATAGGACAAGGGGTAATGGGTGTAAATTGGAGCATAGGAGGTTCAAGTTGAATATCAGAAAAAATTTTTTTACTGTAAGAGTGACAGAGCCCTGGAACAGGCTGCCCAGGGGGGTTGTGGAGTCTCCTTCACTGGAGACATTCAAAACCCGCCTGGACACGTTCCTAGGCGATGTACTCTAGGGGGCCCTGCTCTGGCAGGGGGGGTTGGACTAGATGATCTTTCGAGGTCCCTTCCAAACCCTATGATTCTATGATTCTATGATTCTATGATTCTTTCTGTTGACATTTTCTCAGATGAGAGATACATATTTAATACACTTGGAGAGTCAATATGAAACCATGATAAGACAGCAGAAGTTTTCAGTGGGGTCCCCTGCAGAGTAAGAGCTAGGAGCAGTGCCACCTCATTCCCCAGGGACCTCTTTAGCCTGTCTCTCACTACGTCATTTTCACACATCATAAATCTTAATCCACTTTTTTCTGCATTACTCTGCAGCCAGTCTTATCAGCTTCTTATACTCTGCTTTGCCACACACATACTCCTCCTAGAAGCTGTATGAAACCTAGACACATGAATACCAGTGGAGATCCTTAAGGAAACTTTACCTGTTGCTTTGCAAAGGAAACCAAAGATTATTTCAAGTTGAGGGGCCTTGAAAGAAACAGGTTCTCAGAAGCCATATATTCCAGTATCCACCATGTAGTTGAGTTCATTTAGGGTCACAGTCCCAAATGCAGATTTGAAGACAGATGTGATGGAGAGAATTACATACCAGAATATTGTTCATGCAAAGCTATTTTCTTTGCTTTTAGCAGCTTTTCACCACCTCAATCGCCTCAGCATCTGCCCTGCACTTTCTTTTGATTGCTTCTTCTGTCTGCAGAATACAGAAGAATTCTGTAGAATTCCCTTTCGAATACACAAACAGAAATCCCAGCATTTATATTCTGATAAGCAAAATTGGAGTAATCTTTTCAAATGAAATTCTTATGCTCATTCTTGATAGGTCTGTTTCTTCTTTGGTTGCACGAACAAACAGAAAAAGCAAGCAAACCATTCTAACATAAGTCTTTGATGCTTCTTTTCTAACTAAAGGAATAAATTTTTCATCATAATTTGAAATTTGTTTCTTTATGATTATCTGAAATAATAGGTAATACATTTTATTACCAACAATATTTGTCTTTTTAAAACATCAATCATATTATGTATATTTTAGTTATCAATGCATTACTCTGTTACTTTGTATTTCAAAAATGCAGCGAAATGATGCCAGAAGGAACAGATTTAGCAGCAGGATTTTATTATTGTTTCAAATCAATAAGCAATCTAATGAGACTTTCTAGATTACCCTGCCTGCATGAGAAAAGCTTGTGTCCAGGCACTGGGAAAATGGCAGAGAAAAGTATTCCTTACAGTGAAATTGTATATGAAGCTACGTAACTAATTGCAGCTCTAAAACTGACAAATACAGTTTAGATTTCTAGTCAAAACTATTAATATATTTTCAGAATGTTAGCTGCATGCTACTTACAGCTGTTCCCTAAAATATAAATATTTACAATTAATTTATTTTTAAAAAAACTATTCAAATTCCTTTGTACTATTTTATAATGGTTGCTAGGCTTTTGGACAAGAAATATAACTGTACTACCATAGCTAACTGCATGGAGCTAAGTTAGAGACTTCAGCCATGAGCACCTTTCTCAAGAGGTTCAGTTTCCAGTACATATGAGAAGTCTGGGTTAGAAAAATAAAGGGCTGGTTGAAAAAAAAAACAAAAAAACAAAAAAACAAAAAAACAAACAAAAAAAAAATTCTTCCTTTTTTTATTTATGGACACAGTTACTAGAAGCTGTTGTACATCAACATGGCTGCAAAGCAGCATAGAATCATAGAATTGGCTGGGCTGGAAGGGACCTCAGAGATCATCAAGTCCAACCCTTGATCCACTCCTGCTGCAGTTACCAGACCATGGCACTGAGTGCCACATCCAGTCTCTTTTTAGATATCTCCAGGGATGGGGAATCCACTACTTCCTGTGGCAGCCCATTCCAATGTCTGGTCACCCTCTCAGTAAAGAAATTCTTTCTAATGTCCAACCTAAACCTCCCCTGGCACAACTTGAGACCGTGCCCTCTTCTCTTGCTGAGGGCTGCCTGGGAAAAGAGCCCAACCCCCCCTGGCTCCAACCTCCTTTCAGGGAGTTGTAGAGAGTGATGAGGTCTCCTCTGAGCCTCCTCTTCTCCAGGCTGAACAGCCCCAGTTCCCTCAGCCTCTCCTCACAGGATCTGTGCTCAAGTCCCTTCACCAGCCTGGTTGCCCCCTGTGTAGACCTTGTTTGAATCGATGTGCTCTGGCAAACCACAGTGAGCAGTGAGGTTGCGGCACTCCCAACACCCTCACAACTCCTGTCCAAGATACTCAGCTTCACAGAGTCTGAGTAAGTGCCCTTTCCACTTTATGTCTCCTCGCAGTCCTTGAAAGCATCAATAGTAATGCTATTTTAGATGAAGATCCATAGGATCCTAGTAGAAGCTTTCATGATACAGTTTCTGATACTACAGTTGACACTATTTGATTTTTTTTGTGCTGAAACAGCAGTCAGTAGGGAAAACAACTGCAAAGCTAAGGCCTTGGCACATCTACTTTTTTGTCATTTTTCCAGATACACGGCTCAAGCTTACAGTAAGAGAGGTCTCCCTTCCTACCCTGATGCCAATATAAAAATTTCTAGGGTCCTAAAACATAAGTAGTTTGGGGGGAACCAAGGATCTGTGCAGGTTGTGTCTGTATGCTCATTTCTGGTTAAGCTACCTGTTGAAGGAAATGACCCAGAGAATAAAGAAACATGTGAAAGCACCAACAGTGAGATCTCAGAATAAAAAAAAAAAGTGACAAAAAGATTATTTCCCCTATTTCTTAACACTATCTCCACCTTTATAATTGAGTTAGGCTTTTTTTCTTGCTTTTCTTCTCAGCTCTCTTCTTCCTCTTCTTTGGACATGTGGTCTTAGAACAGGACTGACTGGATAATGACATTTTCAAGTAGAAAAACAGAGTATCTTTTGTGCCTTGCAGCATGCACAGTACCCCAAGGAACAATGCAACAATATTTTTCATAGAAAATTTTTGCATTCCCATTTTCCCCTGCTACCCTTTTCCCTCTTAGGGACTGTGTGAAACAGCTCCATTCACAGAGAGTAATCATGTAGTTTCTCATTTCTTTGTTGAGATGAAGAGTGTTTGTTCTAGAAAAACACCTTCAAACAACACCCAAGCAAGCCAAACCTATAACCCGTGAAGTCCCTTCCTAAAACAGATTTTATGCTATTGCACAGTAGTAAATTCAAGGCCAAAATCAACCCACTTGGAAATGGAGGGAAAAAAAAAAAAAAAAAAAAATAGCCACAAAGGATATTTTCTAAATAAAGCCTTGTGAAATTGTTTGACTATGACCTCTCAACTAAATCAACTTCTTAGGAAAGATCTAGTAGCAGTATGAGAGATTATGTATTAACTGAATGTATTAATCTGTTAGCACGCATGGAAATACTGATTGGATAACAGGAAGGATTGTAAAAGGATTTTTAAAAATGTAAAATAAACATTAAGCCATGCTTTAGTTACTGTTACCTCTGTTTTTGTTAACCTTTTGAAGCTCAATAGATTTATATGCCCCCATCACAGAGCCTTTCAGCAGCCTATAGGAGACCCAGAAGAATAGGAAACTACAGATGGTTCTGGACTGCTGCCAATAGTACACAGTCGATATTTTTCACTTAAATGTTCATCACTACTGTGAAACAATAATAACAATAACTGTAAAACAGTAACTTATTGCTTTGGGAAATGCTAAAGCCTTTTTTATTATCCCCTGTGCCCAGGAACAAAATACCTGTGGGAAGAAAGCACTCCTCTCATTAAAGCAAGCTTTGAGAAATACTATCCATAAATAAACTGTTTGTTCTATTTGAGTTTCTCTGATTCTGAGATAGCACCAGAAGTGTGGGCTAAATGTTAAGGTAAAATTATAGTAAGAAGTTATTTGGAAATCTAGAGAATCTGCTGCAACACTGGAAAGCTATAATTTTCTCTAAATTATAGTAATGCTTTTTTCTTCTATTCAAGTACTTCTTAAAGTATAGAGTGTAAAGAACATAATATTTATAAATTTTATTCATATTTATTAAATGATTTTTTAAAATTATTTCTGTAAAGTTGTTTTATAAATTTATGAAGTCCTGTCTTTGTCCACAGAGAATATCTGCAGTGTTTGCCTGAAACCTACCACAGTTCTCCAGAAATACTCATAAACTTCATTGTTAGTCTCTTGAGAAATTAAAATATCAAGTTACATGATAACCATATGCCCCCTAATTGGAAGGAATGCCCTAATTTTCAAAAGGTTACTTGAATATGAAAAGATACCACTCTGAACACAAAAGCACTTGCTGGCAGTTCATGATACAAAAAATAAGAGAAAGCACACCAGATATTCACACCTGTCACCACTTCCCTGGGAAAGTCACGAGTCCAAGGGCTTTTCAGGACAGCTCCACCTGCTGTCACACTGCAAGCCCTGTGAACCATCGGGAAGATTCCTAGAAGTCACCATCCACACTACAGCTTTCATTTAAGGATGCTGTCCTCGAGTCCTGGGAAACCAAGTTCCAAACTGCAACTGTCTGGGAGCTTCCCATCAGGAAGTGTTTCTGACGAAAACCACAGTTACTCCAAAGCCAAAACACACAATGGAAGCTTCTTGAGGTTTTTTCCCCCTAGATTTTCTCAGTTTTCTATCAAAAACCCTGAAAAAAAATACTTATATTTGCCTAGTCTAACCTGATTCTGATGACTCTGCTTTGAACAAATGATCTGAAATATTATTTTCAAATGTATTCTCTATTGGGATATCTTGCCTCTTGGAGAAAGCAGATCTGTGTCAGGGATGCCTTTGCAGATCCTTCTCTCCTCTGTAAGCAGGACTCACTCATGTTTTGGTTGAATCAGGTCAATAAATTAATCAGGAAACATTTTTATTTAGAAAAGCCTTAGTTTTACTTAGAAACAAAAGAGTGAAACAAAATGTTCCATTGCTTTTAAATAATCTCTGAATCATTTAATTCCTTGAAGGCTTTTCATGGTAGCTTTTCTCCTTATTTGGAACTGAAACAAACATTAAACACTTTCTACAGGACCACGGATACTTACAACTGAGTTTTGTGAGAATAACAGAAGACTGATCATAAAGCTATCCGCTAAAGGTTCTTGCTTTTCTTTGTCATAATCTGTTAAAATTATATTTTTCAATACTTTAAAAAAATTATTATTACCCTGTGGATCTACTACTGTATAATAATTAAATTTGCTACTAACCGCAGGGAGGTAAAAATTTCTCTCTGTTTTCACTAAACCTGTGTTTCAGTTATTTTAGATGTAAAAAAATATTACACATACACTATTTATATATATATATATGTATATACATACTCAAACACACAAAAACCCATAGTACTCATGCTCTTCTACATAAAGAACAAAGGCACATACAACATGGCAAAGAGCATCCCCTTCTATTACAGTATGCATGTAACATTTACGTAGAGGTAATTATTGTAACAGTGCTACAATTCCTTACTCCCATAATGTAGGTCTTAATTTTTTCTCATTTGATTTCTTCATCAAATTTCCAGCCACCTTTGTGGATAATTTTCTATCATGTGTGAGCTACATTACATCTTTGAACTGAATAACAGAAAAAAAAAAAGTGAAAGATCAAATGCTGCACCAATTCACACCTGCTCAGAGGGACAGTGGCTCTCAAATGCAGAAAGGATCAATAAAACTCTGGGCTTGTGAGCACAGATAAAATCATCATACAAATTTAGACTTCTCTGAGTGCAACAGAAGTCTCAAAGTAAGTCTTTGAAGGGAAATCTGCCCATCAACACAATTCATAACTGATGACATAAAGCTGAACTGAAGCTTTACCATGTTCTCATCTTTCTCAGTTTAGAGAAAACAACAATACAGAATGGGATTATACAGGCTGGAAATTCCATACATCTCATTCAAGGTTTAATGCATATATGCTTTAAATCATGCCCTATTTAACACTTGTGATTACTCAGTTGACCAAATTCCCCCCGAAAATATTTCCACAACCTCTTGAAGTCACTTTGTAAAAATATACAGCAACATTTTTCTTCTGCAGAAGAATCATTTACTCAACTAGAAATCCTTACAGACAGATATAACTCCTGCCCCTAAAGCTAAAAAAAACCTCTACAATTTAAACCAGAAGATTCAGAAAATTTACCAGCAATAAAAATATGCACACAGTGGAAATCAAGAGTTTCAGCTCATTTACTATGAAAAGATAATAAGCTGTGTCCTACCTATGGTGGTAATAACAGTGCCAGCAAAGAAGAAGGAACTTCCCAAGTCCCAGTGACTGATCTGAGTAGATGTGTTTCCTAAAGGTATGATTCCTGCATTTATTGCTGCCACTACTTGCTGCAAGTTTAAAAAGATTTTTGTCAATATTAATGAAACAATAATATTAATATACATTACACAGTAAATTGGTTAAATCATTTATTTAATCCAAGCAATAAAGCATAAAGGATGAGGGTTGCTCTATTCAAGTTTTTTTCATTCAGGCTACAATTTAATCTTCAGCAGACACCCTAAGCCCTTCAGCATGCAACAGAGCTGTGAAGGTCAGACCATTAAGAATGCAAACCAGTAACAATGCAAATACCAGTAACAGCATCACCTTAGCTAGATGACAAACACAATAATTTTAACTGTTGTGACTGCTTGGTGAAGAAAAATATGCATTAGATAAAGACGTACAATAAAATGTTTCCCAAAATATTTGTCTATTGAGTTAGGTGAGCAAATATACTTTTTAAAACACAGTAGTTAAAAAACATAATCAAATATCAAATATGTATCTATATGCAAGCACATGTCTCAAATATATCATTCATGGAAAATCCAGTTCTAGAAGCTAAAATGAACAAACTTGCCAGTACTTCCATTTTTATAGTCTCAAGAAATAAACATGAAGAAACATGAAACATTTTCCTACTTCAGCAGTGTTACCTACTGTAAATCGGTACCATGAAAAGTACTCCTTCTTAGTTACATTTCCATTGAAGAACTATAAAGTATTTGAGTTTAATAGTACACATCAAGGAAAAGCATTTTAAAACTTGCAATAAATATTTTAAGTTATCACTAAATTGTGCAACTTTAAAACAGGACTTATTTCATAATCATAATCCTTATAATAATTGGTGTTTAATGAAAGAACAACAGAAGATAAAATACTGCAAAGCTAAAATGAATATTTTAACTAACTAACAATTTCTGCTTGGCAAGTTGTCCAACAATGATTATACACATAGTCAGCAATAGGGCAGAGCAGAATGCTTTTTCATGTGGGCAGTCTGTTGCAGGGGAACAGTGTTGTGCAGTAGAAATAATTTTTTTCAAGCCCAAAACACATTGGTAATTTGGAAATGAAAACATTTTTGTTCCTAAATAATGCCCATGGAAGTCAGTTCATCTGTACAGAAAGGACAAAATCCATTGGTTTTTCATGATGGAACCTCAGTTTATGTTCATCTTTTCTAGTTTGCCATTTTCAAAGCTCAGATGCACAAAGTAGCCATTTTAAAGTCCACGGCTGCACCTCTGCAGCCAGAGGGATGTTGTTGCCACACTAAGCCATTTTCAGCATTCAAGGTTATGACCAGAAAGCCAGCTGGGGTATCTTTATGCAGATTTTACACTGCTGTTTCTGCTTTATCTACAATTGTTTAAACTTATTTTAAAAAACAGTGGAAGAGCAGACATAAAAAATGTGGAGTTTTCAGTCCTACTGAGGAAGGAGGAAGGATGGGTGAAAGGGAAGAGTTTAACTTTCCCTTGGGTTGGAGGAATAAATCTTCAACATCACATACTGGCAACAGTAAATACAGCAGGACTGAGACTGGGAGGTGTTTCCATTCCTGTAGGAAGGGACACGTCACGCTAAGCAGCATGTGAACCCCCCCCTCATATTGATTTTATAATTTACACCACAGAGATATACCTTTGACTCATAAATAACCCCAGTGTGCTGCATTATGAAGCCTACAGGACACATTTTGAGTGCTGCTTAATTTCAGTGAAACAAGAACCTTAATCACAAGTCCTTGTACCTCCAGATGGGAACATGCTCTCCAGCAAGGACATCATATGGTGAAGAACTGGATCAATAGAATTTTATGGGATTATGTTTTATTAGAGTTTATTATACTGGATGAATGCATTACCTACCATAGAAACACACTTGTAAGCAGTTTAGCAACACCAAGTTTTATATGGATCCAAATGTAAAATGTTTTCAGAGCTTTGTGTCATCACTCCACATTTTTCAAGCCATGCTACCTCAATGTCTTTTCTATGACAGGTGTACCAGTCTCAGCTGTTTGAAGACCCACCAGTCTAGGCATTTCCTAAATGCACTATACTGTACCTGCAGACTTCCAGAAAAAAAAAATATAACTTAAGGCAAAACTACTCTGTTGGGTCAGACATACAAAACACAACAGATGGCTATATAAGACAATTAGCCACTATTATTATGCCACTGAACTTAGGCAGCTGCTGATCAGGAAATGAACCAGGGCTGGTAGGCAAGAGATGCTTTCTCTTCATATATTCTCCTAGCTTCTAACACTGAGGGACTTTCTGAGTAGGAGGATGAATCTGCATCATAGTGTTCAGATTGATTTGGGTGGATCATTTGAGAATTAATTTATCTAACTGCTTTTGGAATACATTTGTGTTTTGGGAGCTAAGTAATTCTCTGTCAGTAAGTTCTGTGATTTATTTGTGGATCATTAGAAGTATTTCCCTTTTGAAGTTTTTATGTGCTTGAAATTAATTTTATAAGGTCTCATATTATTAGGGACACCTGCATAGCAATTTCTTATAGGTCTCCTTCAAGAAATTAATGACCTTATAGATCCATCAACAGCCTCTTTTTTTTCCATATTAAGGATTCTTTCTTATTAAATAATATATTTACTTATTGAAATAGATCTGCTGAATATTGTATATTTGTTATTGCCACTGATTTTCTTTGCACCTTTACTTATCTATTTTATTGATTGTTTTAAACATAGGCTTAGCCATAAAGGGACAGATGATGCTTTGTTCATCACTTAGTTATTAAGTTACTAGATACACACTATTATGCTTTCTCCTGCCCTGTTTCCATGTTTGGGAGGAGTCAGCCCTAAATACTAAAAAAGTTGCTGCATTACATCTCTCGGGAGTCTTCTATAAGAGTCTTCCTTCCTAGCAAGGATGACAGATAGGGTTTTTGTTTTACTGAAGTCAACACTGCTATCTCATTAAGGGATTGAATGCTGCCTGCAGCTTTTTTGGGAGGGGTAGCTGCATTTTCAGATCATTCAATCAGAGAACATCTTTTCTTCTTAGAAGAAAAGTCAGTGCTCATCAGGAGATCTTCATCTAAGACTATTACCAACCACAATTTTTAAAGAAAATAATACATAACTCCTAACATATGTACATTTCAGGGTAGCATCTTCTTTCTGACTTTCTGTACATCCATTGGCACAGTTACTGGAATATTGGATATTAATATTTCCTTAGCCTGGAATAAAAGCACAGGCTCATAATGCTGGTTTTCACCAACTTCACTAAGGACAGAATCTTGCCCTCAGTGTTCAGGTAACATGCTATTCATTGTTAGTGCTGTTAGATTCAGTTTTCTTTGCCACTTTACTCCTGGTCTTCAGACTTTTTTCTTGACTGTTGTCTTACTACTAAAGCAAACACAACCACTGTTGCGTGAGAGGAATCTCGCTGCGGGCGCAAGCTCGGTTTGTGAACAGTGTCAGTCGAGCTAGTGCTGGTTCGGATTAGTATCAGAGAACTAAGTTCGATCCGCCTGGCTCGGGACCTGCTGGAACCACACCCTCGCACCCGCAGCGAGATTCCTCTCACGCAACATCTGGTGGAGAATGTGAGCATGCGCATTTTGACCAATCCCAGCTGGCACAGGCGGGGCGTGCACCTGCCACCTACAACCACTGCATTTGTCACCAGTTTGGCATTCCCTTCTTTTCTTCCTTTATAACTTCTTTCTGTCATCTGAGCTCTTTCTTTTATCCTAACTTATAAAATAGCAGTGGTAACTTTGTGCATTTAAAATCCTGAAACAGAATCATGAAGGCTTCTGTATGCAATGACTTTAAAAATAATGATTACAGGAAAAGCAACAGGTTTTTCACCATATGCTCTTTTTATAATGTCTTTATAATGGTGAAAATGTGGACTTTTTATGACCATAAAAAGAATAAGATAGAATTTTCAAATATCTAAGAATTTCAGGTACTTAATTCCAATTTTTTAAGTTTTAAGGATTCTTAGGGTACCTCTGTACTGTATCTTAGGACAGTTGTGAGTTGCATCTGACAAGTCCTAACTGGTACTACATGCAAACTACCAGGCTCTTCATCTGTATTTGGGAATCAGCTTCAGAACAGCAACAGAGAAAAGAGGCAGAGATGCTTGAGCCCCAAATGGATAGGCCAGGTATGACTTGCCTTAATTTCCAAAACAGGACCTGAGCTCTCTACACATGTAAGCAGTGCATTCAGGCTGTATCTTTTCTCTTGAAACCAGAACACTGGGAAAGGACAGTGACAATACAAAGTCTCATTTTTATTTAAACTCAGCTTTTCATTTCCTATATAATTTAAAAACACTTCCTGCACAGTTTCGTACTATTGTATCTCTGTGTTCACACAGATCTCTCTGTACAGGCTATGCTGAGCGACCCCTGCAGACCAGAGCACTGAATTTTGTGACTTTTTGACAGCAAAATAAGATGTATAAAACAGCCTTTCAAAAAGCACCATACTTTTGGGAAAACAAAACACAAGGTCTTCTCCTAGGTCAAGGTTTTCAACATTTGGGCCTTTGACCCTGCAAGGAGTCAATGGAGATCATGGAATCATAGAATGGTTTGAGTTGGAAGGGATCTTTAAAGATCATCTAATTCCAACCCCTGCATGGGCACAGACACTTTCCACCAGAGCAGGTTGCTCAAAGCCCCATCCAACCTGGCCCTGAACAATTCCAGGGACAGAGCATCCACAACTCCACTGGGCAACAACCTGTTTCAGGGTCTCACCACACTCACACTAAAGAATTTCTTCCTAATGTCTAACCTAAATCTTCCTTCTTTCAGTTCAAAACCATTATAAAAAGGTTTTTAAAGCCATTTTTATAGCCATTATAAAATGTCCCTCCTCACCTTTCCTGTAGCCCCTGCAGGTACTGTAAGGTCCCCCCAGAGCCCTCTCTCATCCAGCCTGCACAATCCCAAATCTCTCAGCCTGTAATGTCTGAGGTGGCTGACAAATGGCAGTAGAGCTACATTCAGAGAGCAGGGGGCTGCAGAACCACAGGAGCAAGTCAGAGGGTTTACAAACTGTGAAGGCTCCAGGCTCTGGTAGTCTGCCACTGTCTCATACAGGGATTGGACTGAAATTAATTTGTGTCAAGCCAGTCGCCCTAATAGTCATCTCCTTGCTTTATACCAGGCTCTTTAATAGACACTTTTGTACCACCTTCTAGTCACTTCACTTTATGAAATGATGTAACACCACACTTCATTACTGTCAGTTCTTCTACCCAAAGATTAAAATAGAAGCACTTCAAATTATGCTTCTCATAAAATACAGAGCATGCAGTCTTCAATTACCCAGCATGCTTGGGCTTCCTGACACTCACTTAATAAGCAAAAATTCAGATAAATCTCAAAATTTTAGGAAACTAATTTCTCAGCCTGGATTTCTTCCTATGCTTTCCTGTGGCCATTTGACAAGAGAGCTCTCTCACTCTCCAGTATAATGGCAAATCTCATATGGGCCAGCTACTGCATAGTCCTGCCTATTTATTTCAGCTTTCCTTTACAAATAATAGAAATCCTAGTTCTCTGTTCAGAGTCACACGAGGATGCTTTGAACACTTAGAAAACAACTCTCCAGCCTCCAAGAGCACATGCTTTTGAGCCCTGCTGCTGAAAAAGACTGCTATGATGTTTGTATTATATTTCTGTACTCCATGTTTTTCTTCTTAGTTTGTATAACATATGACTGTAATCTGCACTGGAGATCAGAATTCAACACACTGAAGAATTGAAAAATTTTTTTCACCCAGTGTGCAATAGCTACTTGAACTAAAAATATGTAGAAACATACTGAAATACATTTCTATTTCTAAATATGTGTTACAAACAGACTATGTATATAAATTTTATGTTTCTGCATACATATATGTGTATTTGTATACATACACATTCAGGAAAGCGGGTTTCTCTTTGCTTCTTGAGATTAAAGACTAGAAGAATTATGCAGACAGCTGCTCAGCAAAAGTGACTTATTAATGAGTCAAAGCTGTCACCCTTTCTAAGACAAAACCTATCATTTAGATTTATTCAAAGTAACTAGGTTCTAGGTCCTATAAAACTGTTCTTCGGAAATAAATGGTATCCTTTAAGAGGCTCAACACCAGAAGCAGCAAACACCATTAGAAATTAACCTGCTTGAACAAAGAAGTGACAATAGCAGTTAGAATTCATTTATTTTTCTCCCAAAAATATATATTGCTCTTATGCTCATGAAGCTTAAAAACTGTGTGTTTAAAAAACAATCTTTTTGGCTTAACAACTGTGCAGAAAACAACTACAGAAAATGGAGTTGTCCTATCACTGAAAGAAATGTTCCCAAGCAACAGAACATTTGGCAAAATACTTCCTCCCCTCAGGAGTTAAGTACAGAGCCCGAAGAGGGGATCTGCCTGTAGAGGACAGCAGGAACCAGAGCAACCCTAAGCAAGGAGTGCATACAGCCCAGGGGGCTCTGCAAGCCATTCAAACTCCAGCACAGAAGGTGTGGAGGACAGGGCTGGGTAAGGTTATGGTAAAAGGACCTTCACAGAGGTCTTCCATTTAATACATATTCCTCTGATGTGGGGATACAAGTAGAATTTTGGGGGGTTTACTGTGGAGGGAGATAATAGCATCTGATCATTTATTCCTGAGAGGAGTGAAGCAGAAAGCAAAAATTGTGAAAAGTAGATTTACAGACTTGGAAAGAGGAAAAGAAACAAGAAATTACCACACCAGTTAGGACTACCTGTATATTAAAGTTAAGAATACAGAAGCTTGACTGCTTTGGTGAGCAGACATTTTACAGAGGATGGACATACCCAGAAGGTACCAACACAAAATACCATCCCTGAGCTACATGTTTTAACTACTTCAAAGGTCATTCAATTCATGTTGCACTAAAAACACAACCAGGAAGCTCTGCTACTAGTATTTCCAAGTTGTCCCAAGCTTCATGTGTGACATGCAAGATAGTATATTAAAAAAATGATGCAATGGTATTTTGGATCCTCAGATAAATAAAATGTGCTGAAGCATCTATTCCTTTTATGCTGGTCTATCAATCTTTTCAAGGCTTTAAGCTTTACAAAGCATAAACGCCTGCTGCATCCCAGGCATGGGATGTTTCCTGCTTCCTTTTTGAGAGGCTGAAAGGAATTTCAAAAGGGAGATATTTAGGAATATTTAGGGTTTAAACTGGTACATTCAAAATCACTCAAAAAGTTCCTGCTTTGAGGATGGCAAAGCTACAGCTCAAAGGACTGAGAATGTCTGCAAATGTTGTAATTCAAATAATTAATAAAATTTTATTAAGCTTAATAGGCTTAAGTAATAAATTCAGATTTTTCTAAATAAAATAGAAATTTGTTGGAAAACAAGATGTTTGCATCTCTGTGATTTATTATCTCAAAAAATTATAGAGCAAGCACAAATGCCTTCTAACCTCCGGAAGAGAAAGAAGGATTCACACTTTTCTATTTTAACAGTTTTGTATGTAATCAGAGGATGTCACTAAGGATGTAGCAAAATTAGTGTCTTGGGGGTACAATGCGAGTTGTAAAAAAACCTATGAAAAAGACACAAAATCAGCCAGCAGAAGTGCAACTGAACAATAAAAATGAAGCTACACAATACATACATTTTAAAGTAAAGTATTTTTACAAGAAATTAAACACATAAGAAGCCATGATGGCATTCTGGTGATGCCAGTTTGATGAAAGAAACATTGCACCTATGTTATTCGTTACTGTGTCAAGCTTTGCTCAAGAGAGGAAAAAAAAAAAAAAAAAAAAAAAAAGAAAAAAGAAATCCCACATTTTTCCTCAAGGGAGATAAAAAGAAAACACATTTTGGTCTCATTCACAGCCTGAGAGATGAATGGAAAGAAAAGGGAGAATGCAGCTGATGCAAACGTTACAATGAAAATAGGCATGCAACCTGACTGTGGGCCCCATCGTGGAGAGCTGCTGTCCTCATCTTAACCACAAGCCCATGCAGAACCCAAGGAGATCAACTTGATGGATTAAGGTCAATTAAACTAATGCTGGTGGTTCATTAATTCTTTTTTAATTGGGTTGTTTTTTTTTTTAATACAAGCACATTTTTGTGAGCATTGATTTTCCATGAATTTCTTTCAGAAAGAGCTGAATGTGAAACTACAGGAGTCCATTATTTCTGAGACAGCTTGGTGCAGCACCCTAAAAAACGTGTTCATACTTTGAAATTAAGGCTTTTTAAGAGAAATTTCCACTTGAAACACATTAAAAGATTGAGCTGTTTGGTGTGGTTATTGTTTTTTCCACTTGTTGGAGTTTTCAGACTAAATATATTTGAAGGATGTTTCTGCTAAAGGACCAGAAGTGAGTACATTATTTTATGAAGTTTCAGTGTACCTTTACTTGAAAACTAATTCACTAACAAAAATAATTCACATCAGCTTACTAGGACATTCTAGATATTTAAAATAATATGGCTGAAATTTCTCTTACTTCCAATTTTTTAATGCAAAAAGTAATGCATTAGCCAACTTCATGATTACGGATTAAAAGGAATTTTTCCTTGTATTTTGGTTTATAAAGGTCAATACTAAAACAAATAACTGCTGAGCAACACATAATGAGGTGATATTTACATAGAAAGCTCTTCCCTCGTTTTTAATCAGCTTTCTCTTTGGCAAGAGTATAAAATATTTGTTTCTCATTGCCAAGACATCCACAATACTGGTCACATCCTTAACTCCTAGAAACAACGTGAATTCTGAGGAGCAGAAAACAACTTTATTTCCCTCCTATAAAGGAGTAAGTTGTTTGAAACCACACTAGTGACAATTTTGCAAAGTTGTTGGATATCATTTGCAGTCAGGCTCACCTGTCCCCAGAGATAAACTCTTAACCCCAAGACCTGTCAGAAGGTACATACATGTATCTGAGGGCTGTGCAGCACTGGAGAAGCACATGTATGCAACCTAAGCATCAGCAACATAACCTAAGGTCTCTTTACATTTGTTACTATGCACAGGTGCATAAATACAGCAGGAAATATTTCTAGGTGCTTGGCAATACATTTTGTGCATCTGAGTTTGGAAACTGTCTCCAACCTTTTAAAATGTATAGAAACAAGGTTATTATAGAGAACGGGCAGCATACTAAAGAAGAACTAGAATTAGATTCAAATAATTAGAGATACACATTCTGGAATGAGAGAAATTGTTCATTCTTTAATGCTTATTGTAATTTGCATGTGTATAGCTGGATTACTCCCAGGTTTTTGTCAGCTTTTGCCCACAAAAAACTGAATGGCAGGGGAAAAACCTGTTCTGCGAAACATGTAAAAAATCTCTAGTATAATTGACGATCAGGTTTATATATTTTGTCACATATATGTAAATCCACACTGTCTGAACTGCATTTCCTCTTTTGTTCTGTCACCTGGAAGCAACTTTGCATTGCATGACAGGACCAAGTTGAATGCATGCATGGACAAAGAAATAAAAACACCATCCAAAGTGTCTGGCCACATTCCTTTCTACATCTTCATAATGTTTTAGAAATTATATATAACCTTAAACAAATCAGTGTTTTCTTTCCATAAATGAGATCTTTTCAAGACCTTCCAATTGAAAATTTAAAAAACAAAACAAAACAAAGAAAACCAAAACAAAATTTAACATCAGACCATGCACAACTTGCTGGTCTATTGTATCCTGATTTGACTCAACCACTAAGTGCTTCCCTCACAAGCTTCCCTCCTGGGATATTTCTTTAGTTGTAGATGTGGGTGTACCACCACTGACCACAGTATACTGCAGCATGCAGTGATCCCCTTAATATTGGTGTTAATACTGGCTTCAGGCTACAGCAAAAAGAGTTGAAATTGCCTAGCAAAAATGGTCTCTTGGATGTACAGGTACATTCTGCAGGTCTTTTGTACATTTGAAGTATGGTTTGAAATAAGGCTGCTCACAAAATATCAAAAAAAATGATGTACCTGGCGGCAGGTCTGTCACACACTGCTGCTGTTCATTGCAAGTATTATTTCATTGCAGTAAGGCAACAAGTGGTTTGGACTGAAAGAGATTTGCAACACTGGACCATGAGAGTCAGAGGCAGAGAAGGTCATGAAGACCACCTCTTTGTCAACGCACATACAATGTTGGTTGACTGGGCTAAAAAGTTATGTGGGAAACCCAGGTCATTTTTCTGTAGCAACTGAGGCTACTTGGCTGTCACCATCAGAACACTCTAGTTCATTAACTTTCCACATTTTCTACACTGCATAGCAGCCCTCCATTGTCCCATGTTTCACATGTATATAAAAATATATGAAGTCTATAAAAGCATAATTCTCACTGTGCACGCAGACGAGCCATGCAATCAGCGTGCAAATACCTAGTTTCGGGAATCCAAAACCCCAGGAATAAAGCTGTGTGTGCTGACAAGTTTGCAACAGTATGTATTGTTGTGCCATGAAGATTTTTAGTGACTGGCAAGATAGATGACAGGAAAATTCTCTGTCCTGTGTGCATTTACAGAAACACACAACTGTGTTGTAATCAGCTCTGTGGCAAAAGGAAGATTTTAGCAAAGGTTATGGAAACTCAGTGATCCCCAGGGTGCTAGCAAACAGACCTTGAATTCCACTTGAACAATTTTATCCTTTTTTAGCTGAATTTGTGCTCTCAAACTAGTCTCCCTTATTTGCTTACCTGACTGAGCCACATTATACTGTCAGTTGGCAGTCTTGGTATAGTCAGGCCTGCTTTAGAGTGAGGATTAAATGGCAGAACAGAAGTTGTGAAAATTGCTAAAGACTGGCATGACAAGCACCTAGAGCAATGACTAGCAAGAACTAAAGCCAAACCAGTTTTTGGATTCCCGGAATGCTAAATTCAAAAGGAAAAGTTTATAATGAATTTCACCATAGTTTGATTCAAGGTAAATACTTGATTAAAGAAGACATTACAGTCTGTAAGATCTGTAATTTTCTTCAGGCCCACTAATCATTCCAGCTTCCTGCTACACTAGTACACATTAATTTTCTGTTTTATAGTTTTCGGTGAATTCTTGAATAACATATACTTTTCCCTCACAGATACTATTTATTTTTATTCATACAGACATCCAATGAAAACTGAAGAAACACTGCATTACATTGGAATAGCAGTCAGACAAAACATATTCCAGTAATTTAGCTTCTGTGACAAAGCGGTAAGTAGGGAAGAAATACGACCCTGCTGTTAGGGTATTGGCCTAGACTTGGAAAAATGGATTTGAAACTCCACTTTACCACTGATTTCCTATTACTTTGGGCACCTTGCTTAGTTCCTTACCCTCATACAGCTTGATGTAATTTGTTATCACTTATTCTGCATAAAGAAAGGCACCCACATGCACTTGTAAGGCCAAGCTCCCCAAGCCTGAGTTCTCCTCTGAAAGGAGTATAACAGCATGTTCCTACCTCCACATTGTGGTGTTCCTCTTCAAAGAGAAGCAGAAGGGAACAAGGAGAAATGAAGTTTTCCATTTACCCCAACAGCAAGCAGAGAAAATTCTTCCCAGAACCATTTCTTATCCATGTGCGTGGGAGGCTGTCACACACAAACCCCGTGGGCTTCACAAGCCTGTTGGTTTTTGGCCATGCCAAAATGACTAGTGAAGACAGAAGCTAATGCCAATATGGGTATCTGTGCTCTGATCATTGTACTGAAACTGTTTTATACAGAACACCAAATGAGCATTGATGATGATGAAGAGGTTTTTTTATTATCGATAGGTGCCTCTGGGCAGGGATTCACAAATGTTAGAATATCTAAGTAGTCCAGAACAATTCCAAGAGTTTTCGCCTTAAGTACCATCTCATAGATGATGTAAGATAATATTGCTTCAAAATTTCTATTTTTATGTTCGCAAGCATAAGATATGAGCTAAAAATTTCATATGGGATATTTATGCTACCTGTAAGAGATTGTTTTAATCAAATGTGTACGTATATATCTCTGAAAGATTATCCTACATTCTGCTAGTAAAACCACTGAAACATAGTTTTTACACAACATCAAAATTCACATTGACAGCATTTCCTGAGGCGTGCCTAAGCCAGGACACATGGAGGTAGAACTAACAGCCTGACAGTCATTTAATGGTGGCACTTTTGTAACACATTTTACCAACAAGGCAGGGGAGAAATCACAAAATGCAAGAAATTTTCCCAGTTTGCCTTTAAAATTCAGAAGTTGTGTGCCATAAAAATAACTCAGTACACCAGAGCTCTACATTTAACACAGATGCCCATGCTGATGCTCAAGGGTCTAGAGAGGTGAAATCAGCTTCTAAACTCCCAGCCAGATGTGCTGTCAAAAAACACCTTTAGTAAGCTTTGCTGCCCATGAAACTGGCACGCTCCAAAGCTCATGCTAGCCAGTGTCTGGATGGCCACCATGCTCTCCTGCTCTCTGGTGTCCCACCTCAGGCTCTACAGGCCCAGATGGCCCCATGGCTACTGTTAATGATAAGATCAATTCTTGCCAACCCTTGGCTGTTCACTCCAGCCTCCCATTTCATGGTCTCAAACCTAGGACTGACAGTCCCTGTAGTGCCACTACACTAAATATTCATAAAAATTTTCATATTCCCATATTCATAAAAACATGGGAACATGAGATTTAAACTGGAGAGGGCCTCACAAGGCTCTCAGTATAGTGCAAATAAATATTTCCTATGATTCTGAGCCAGGTGACCTACAAGGGTAAAGTCATGTTAGTAGGAAAACACCGACATAGATCAGTTGTGGATGTGCCTTTAAGAAGCAGAGAAAACTGAGATTTAAGACCAAAATAATAAGCCCATGGTACCTTCCCCTACTTAAAGAAAAATCAATAAAAAAGAAACATAGAGCTGGAGGGAAATCTAGCTTGACTCAATCACAGTAAATTAGAAGTCCTTTAAGGCAACGTATGGTGTATTTTCTTCCTCAGAATTAGGCATTTCAAATATTGACAGACCTTGTAAGGCACAATCAATACATCAATTCCTTTGCGAACTATAATTATATATATTGCTGATAAATAATCATTTAATTAGCATAATGGGAGGCTTCAGTGCAAAGGCTGTCTACCAAGCATACTGGACCTAAAAATAGCAACAGCTTTTCAACCACGTGGCTCTGAAGGAAAGTGCTATTGCAACTTCTGGTCTTAAACACTTGTTACATCACTCAGCCAATACAGAGCCCTTCTAATACAGTTTTTCCCCTTTATCACAGCAGTGCTGCCATATATAATGCCTTCCTCTAAGACATGGTGACAAGGGGTTGGCATGGATTACCTGAATCAGTTCATCAAGCTCCGTTGCATTCACACAAGAATGCTGAGATACAAACGTCTGCTTCTGAATCACAATGGTGGTTCTCTGGGAGGTTTCATGAGGCTGTTCCAGGGCTTTAAATACTGTTGCTCCAATTATTAAATACACGACTACCACCAGAAAAATTGTTGAGACTGTCTTCCATTTCATAACATTAATAGCCGAATCACTTTCCTCCCGTGAAGAGAGCACAGTAGGCTTGGTGGAAAATGATAATCTTGGTTTGGAATTCTGAGTGGCCGATTTGGGATCCAGCAAGTCAGGTGCCGCCACTGGCAAAACAGAAGAAGAATAAGTTAATTTTCCGTGGTCCTCAGATTTGAATAACTGAATTTCTTGCCAAGAGATTAAAGCAATTCTGTTGCTTTCAACAGGAATTTTTAAAATTTGCATTTTTCACATAAACACTATGCCATGTTATAAAAAAGCTACTGCTCTGTATAGTACTACCCACACTATACACATCTGCAAAATCTTTCATAAGGGTCTGTCCCCTTCTGATATTAAATAATCTCAGAAATGCAGATTTCCCCATGCTTTTGTTCTTCAGTTAGTATAAATCGTATTGTGCTGCAGAGGTTCTTTACACCCACTGCTCTCTTAAGCACTCCTGAGCAGCTTTCCAGCTGTGTTTCACCTGGGCACTACAGAGACAACAAAAAAATACAGATCTTTCTTTCAGCTATTTTGACCTGTGCTTCAACAAAGGCTCTCTGAGAACAGTTATGTGATCACTTCCAAACTCTCCAGACAAAACCATAAAAATTATATGTTGCTCATCTACCAGTCTTGAAGTGTTAACTGTGTATCAATGACACCTTTCAGAAAATACCAGTAAAACATATGTGAACTTACTGGAAAAGTCACCCATTTGTTAAGACATGTATTTTTATTTACAGCTACAAAAACACACCGGGTTATGATAAGAGTAGCTGAGCGTGTTAACCCATGTGACTACCAGCAACTATCCCAGCACTAAAAAAAAAATCTGCCACATCAAGTGCAGGTAAAGGTCTCCTGTGGGAAGATGGCCACAGCAGCTGAACGCAAAAGCTATATTTAAATTGTTTTGAATTACAAGTGCATTTTGAACGTCCACGACATCACTTCCAGCTGCCGGTGGGAAAATCCCAGATCTAAACCAAGAGGAAAGTCTCCCTCCGGACGGCGGAGGTGCGACAGGTCCCCGGCTGGGGGGGCAGTGGTACTCTGCTGGGTCCCCTCCTGCGCACCCACCGGGCTCAGACAAACAACTCGGCGCCGGGAGAAGAGGACAGAGGACAGAGAGGCATCCCCCCGGTTCGGGGCCGCGGGAGGACCGGGGCACCCCGGGCACCCCAGCCTCGCTGCGGTCACGCCTCCCACTGCCGCCTACTCGACCCCCGCCCTGCGGGTACCCGGTGATCGGCCGCGCTCCACATCGTGGTGGATGGCGAGCCCTCCCCGCCGCCTTCTCCTCCCTGCCGCGGTCTCCGCGACCCTCGGAGCCCCTGGGGATGGTGCCAGGGGTCGCGTTCCTCCCTGCCAGAGCCGCTCCCCTCCCGGCCGACCCCGCCGAGCTCGCCGCCCGCCCGCCCGGGGCAGCTCCGACCCGCCGCGGCCGCCACCGGCGAACAAAGGAGCAACCACAGGGCACCGCAGCTCCGTCGCCGGCCCCTCCCCGCGGCCGGTGCAGTGTGCCGGGGGATGCCCGCAGCCCCGGTGTTGAGGGCACCGACGGGGGAGCCCCGAGCCGCCGCCGGTGGGGATGGTCTGGATCGGGGAGCGGCACAGGGGGGCGAGGTGGCCGGCGGCGGGGCCGGGGAGCGGCACGGCCAGAGCGGGGCCGGGAAGGGCAGGAAGGGAAGGCAGACAGGCAAGGTACAAAGGGGGCCCGGGCCGCCGCGGCGCGGGGATCATCCCGGGGTCCCTCCCGAACCCGGGAGGGAGGAAGCAGGGGGGCATGCAGCATCCGCAGGGCTAGGAGCGGGGAGGCACGCCATTGTGCTCGTACTCACTTCTTATTTACCGACCCGGTGCCCTCTCCTCACTCCACGGGCAGGCATTTTTTCAGGGCTTGGGTAGATACAGTTAGAGAAAATTAAAATTAAAAAAAAAAAAAAAAAAAAAGGAGAGAGAGAGAAAGAAAGAAAGAAAAGAAAGGAAGGAGCAGACCGAGAGGAAGAGGCTGATGGATGGGTCTGGAGGAGAGGGAGCGGCAGGGGCGGGCGGGCTGGCAGCGCGGATACCGCCGGGCTCCCCCCAGCCCCGGGGCGTGCGAGGTGCCTCACGCCGCGCATCGCGCATCGCACATCGCTGCGTGTGTGTGACTGACTGCGAGTGACCGTGAGTGAGTGTGTGTCAGCGTGTGAGAGTGCGTGTGTCCCTGTGCGCCCGTCTGCGTGCCTGCCTGTGTCCGTCCGCGCTCCGGTGCGCGGGGCGTGCGAGGCAGCCTGAACCCGGCGATGCCTTTTGTGGGGCGGCGGGCACCCGCGATGCGGGTCATCCCCCCCCCCCGCCCCTCCGCGCCCTCTCCGCGCCCCCGCTGGCGAAGGAAGGGGTGGGGAGAGCAACGCCACGCCGCTCCTCGCCGCTGCCGACCCGTCAAGGGTGCGCTGCGCTCCGCGCTTCTCCGCGCCCCTCCGCGCAGGCAGCCCGGCTAAGCGGCGGGCAGATGCCGCCGGGGCGCAGGGAAAAAATGGGAAGGGGGACGGTAGGGAGGAGGCGAACTGGTACCTGCGGAGACCGAGGTCTCGCCTGGAAACGGGCGAGTAAAGAGGCGGGAGGGAGAAGGCACCGCGCACCCCTACCGGCGGTCCCCGCTCCAGCCCCAAACGCGACAGCCTCGCCAGAGCCTCCCCGTGAACTTTTGAACTAGGAGAAATGTCACCGCGGGAGCCAGAGGACAACCGGGGAGACCTCGGCGGAGAGCGGAGCGCGGCTGCGGAGCGAGGCAGATCCGGCTTTCCCGGCCTTCCCTGATTTTTAACCCGTGTGCTTTGCAGCCCAGTGTCTTGCTGCAAGGAGTTAACTAGGTGGGATCTAGGAGTCAGGGATGGTAGCTGCTCATCTATCGCAGGCACCACCAGCGCTTTGCTTCCTTCCATTTTAGTCTGACAGCTGCATCAGAAATGCTGCTCCAACCGTGGTTTCAGCCACTAAAAAGCCTGAAATTATTCTTGTTATCTTTGCAACGGGATAACTTCGGTTTCCTGGGCATCTGTCACCCTGTGACATTATCCATCGGTCAGTTGTTCACACTGAGGTGGTGAACAGCTACACACATCAAAAAGACAGAAGAGTATTTACCAAGAGAATCCACGAACTGCTCCCACAGCCACTCTCTTAGAAGTCTTTGCAAACACTTTAAAAAATTATTCACTGTAACAAAGGTATAGGTCACAAGAATTTAAAGCCAGGGGATGTATCTATCTGTACAACAGCTAAAGTCAGTCGTACATTAGGTGTTTAATGGGCTATAATCCCACTCAAATCAGCAGCACCATCAGCAACAGTTTAGAAGTCACTTACTTTAATGTCTTTCCTTATCAATGTGACATAATACAAATGAGTGTAATACTGAGTTCCTCAGGACTCCAATTTCAGTGACATCAATCACACCACTCTTCCCCGGTGTGTTCATGCATCTCCACAAGATGCAGCACAAAGCAGGAAGCTGCATCTGCTGAAGCATTTCAGTTCATCGTTCCCCATTGCCCTGAACCACCAAAGCAGTTGTCAAGTACCAAGGGCCATTGGGGCCACCCCAAAAAACCCTTTTGCAAGCAGACCTTCAGTCATACAGTTGACTTCATCAATGTAGTCGCAATCCTCAAGCATCAGAATTGCCCTCTCCTGTCTGCTGATACTTTCCTGCCCAAGGGATTCTTGAAGATGAAAGATTTTCATGCCTGGATCTTTTTTTTTAAAAAATACAAAAATAAATAACTTTGTTTCCCTCCCTCTCCCACAAAGATTTCTTAACCACCAGCCTATGTGGACATGTTCCTATCTCTCGGAAAAGAATAATTTTACAGGATTTCTTCCAACACCCTGTGGGAGAACAGGCATTAAAATCTTCCTCCATGTTGACCTGTGTCTCTATAAAATATTGTGGAAAATAGTACTACATGCCTTTCTTTAACAATCTAAATATTTGGAGTAAGATTTTGTTTTTCCTTGACTGGAAGAATTATTATTAAAAGCTGAAAAAGGGTCAGACTTATTGCCTACAATTTGAAGTCAGTGGGAAGCCTCCCAGTAGCTTCAGGAGGGTTTGGATCAGGCCTTAAATTCAGGCATTCCACCCAAAGGGCAGAAACCATTTTGCAATCCATCCAGGATTTACTGCATCAGTGTCTTAACTTTTATTAGCTGAAGTGCTGTCTCTGTTAAAGTAGTTACTTCCATTAATTGCCTTGTAAATATCTCCAGCATCTACTTTCTGTTGATATTTTCTACCTATTGTGATCCCAGATGTAATCCTCAGATAGAGCTTACCACTTACTTAAAGTGGACTTAAGCTGTGCTTTCTCATGTCTGCTACAGATAAATACTTCACATATGGAAGGTACCCTTAATGACAGGCATCTTCAAATCCACCAGGAAAACCAGTAATTCTTATTGTGGTGTACAACAAAAAATCACTGTGTACAACAAGTCCTATTTCCTGGAGGCCTTATATAGCACCAGCATTTTTTTCTGTGGAGTCATGCCCTCCAATATTTTTATTGTAATGTACACCACACACTGAATAACGTTTGTGATCATTTCACCATCAAATTTGGAACTGGCACTCAACCAGTCTGAAGCATCAGGCCTGAGCTTTGCTAAACAAACACACTCAAATGCAGCATATCACTAACAAAACACACTGCTAACTGACATGGACAAGACTAAAGAGTGAAAAGGACTACATACAACATGGAGCTCCAACCTTGCAAGCAAAGTGCTTACTACTGAACCAGAGATTTGCCTGAACAAACTAAAAAAAAAAAAAAGTAAACTATTATAAGGTTAAGTATATGCAGCTTTGTTTATTTCATGCTTATATAAGAAAGACTCACAAAGTATAGCACTATCTAAATATGTGTTGGCATGAGTTTGGGATGGCCACATTACTAACAGACGGTGGCTGCTGGAAGCAGCTCAACTCTTTGAAATATTAAAAGGAGGTTCAGCTGAGAGTGACAGGCATGAAGCATGCAGAGGAAATCAAAGTTGCATGATAAACATAGCTATCACATATTCATACACATAGCAGCTGTAGATTATCTAAATATAGCTTTGGTAGGACAGGAGCACACTTGTAAGGGAACAGTTATTGCAGAAAAATATCACCCTAGAAAGTCCAATTTAAAAAGCACACATAAAAAGTACCTTTATCTCCTGCTAACACTTTCTCCTCTTTCCAATTGCAGAAGCCAATCCCTCCCTGTAAGGCTATGAAGAGCAGTTGTTTCATGCAAGGGGGTCCTTCTATGTCCCCATCTCTGGGTGCAGTAAATGCTCTTCTCCTTTAACCAGCTGTGTAATAGGAGGCACCACAGGTTCCAAGTTAATTACTTGCCAAAGATTTCTATATTCCCAAGAGACTATTAAAGCAAAACTTCCAGGGGAGGGCATTGCCCTCACTGACTTCAATGGCCTATTCATATGGGCACCTATTTAATTTGCATCAGGGTACCCGTGCCTTTGATGGAACAATGTATTGCTAGAGGCTTCAGGCCTTGCTGTGGACACCTCATCCTCCCTTCTGAAGGAAAAAATCCTTCCTCATAACATGAGGTAGGAGACCTCTGCCTGTCTTCAGAAATGTGCCAAACAATATATCCAGTCAAGGATAAATCTTTGCTACTGCTTTTGTTACAACAGAGCTCATAAAAAATTTTAAAGCCCATTTTACTTTTTCAGCTGGACTTCCAAATGATTTGTTTCTTGAGTTCTTTGGAGACATTAAAAGATCTCTGTCAGTACTTTATGGATAATTATGAGATTAAGGCCATGCCATGTTACTGTATTTTGCCATTAAACCATTATTCATACTCTGTGATGAGAATTTACACTAAATGAGAAAATAATGGCATATAGCCTGCTGCTTCTTTGAGCAAATGAGAAGACAAACCATGTGCTTCACATGCAGTAAGGGCACAGGGCTTCTCCCAGTAACCATGCCAAGAGAGCATCCTGCACACTCACCACCAGCATTAGGAGGCCAAAGAGAAGGGAATAGGCAGGTGAGACTTGCAGATAATGATATTCGGTCCTTATCTGCCTCAGAAAATGGTAAAGCCTTCCAGCAGTCTCATTTAAAAATATGTGGTCACTTTTCATTCACAGCTGTAAACAAGTAAAGCATATGTGGTGTGACTAGGATATGGATTAATGAGGTTAATCTCACTATGTCACTATTACACCTACCCTGGGTGTCTGAGTGTGAGAAATTAGTTGTTCAGCAGAAAACCCATTGTTTCTCACTTCATCCACTGCTAGAAAAAATGTTTACATGTGCCCATCTACTTTCATACATTGCAGTTGTCGGTTTTAATTAGGTTCTAATTCTTTCCATCACTAGTAAGTCTTATGTATTTATCCACGTGCAGCAAGTGGGAAGTTGTTTCAAAACCCATAAAGTATTCACTGTTGTAATTAGTACTGTGAATGCATGTTTTTCTTTACTGGCTTGCAAATCTCACAGTGGGTTTCCTCCCTGCCTGTGTCGTGTTGCCAGACCTAATGGGATTTATTTGCCACATGTTCTGCCACTGTTTTTTCATGTTTTCTTTCACAAATCTGTTATGCTTGTACAGCTTCAGAAGCAACAATTATAACTAACTTTTCAGTGTCATTCCCATCAATGATAAATGTGAATTATCGTATGTCACCTTTGTTATAAATTATTTATGCACAAGAAAATCTTACTACTACTTTGAATTACTGATCTCCTTGAGGGAAAGCTAGTGGTGCTTTGGGATGATTACAAAATATTTTTCTGTAATTATCAAAATGTTCTGCAAAATTACTGGTTTGTAACTTGTTTTTCATTTTTGCTAGTTGTGGTCTCTTCAAAATAGGAGACTGACAATAAGAATATCCAGATTTTGTGTCTGGCTGTCCACACCCATTAGTACCAATCATGCAACTGTCCTCCTAGATTTTCATGGTGCTACAGGATGACTGATGAGATGGAAATGTAACCTCTGTATTGTCTTTGCAGACTGGAAAAAAGCACAGAGGATTTTGAAAGCAAAAGATCCTCATGTAAGACTGCACACATCTGGCCTGATAAGACAATGGCCAAAGTTTGTGCTGAGTCTAAAGGTACTTTTCTTCAGGTAAACAGGTGATTAGTTTTAAATTACATCTTGAGGAGCTGAGAATTTGATTTTTATGTTTGTAAAGTATTATATCAACATTTTAGGGAGTTCTTGAAATAGTGATGAAGAGCTATGGCACAACAATCTAAAAAAAATACAGAGGACATTGGAAATCATCTAAAATAGTCTTAGTGCTTTTCTTGTACAGTAACCCACAAACAAAATTTGGAAGAAACAAAAACAACCATACAAAGACAAGACAAGAGAACATAGCTCATAAATTACCAAATAAGTATCTTTCGGGGATAACCAAAGAACTTGTTAGCAGAAATAAAGAACAGAAGTCAGGAGATAAGAAAGGAGAACATTAAGTATCCTGTTTTCAAACAACCAGACTTACTCTACATGGAAGTAGCCATAAAAGATAGTGCAATGAAATCTATGGATTATTTTCAAACGTGCCCAAGAGATTCCATTTTCTATCAGTCTCTGCCTGCTTAGCTTCATGGAGATACATCTGGAAAAGATGCTACTATTTTATAGAAAGACAGCATATAATATGGGGGTTTTATTATTATTTCATAGTTTATTCTAAGGATAGACCTCTTATTTTATCTCTTTGCAATTGTTTTGTCATTTTCTCCTCCCCCAGTGCCATGCCAAGCACAGAGCTCACAAATCACTCTGTGAAACTAAGCTGTGTGAAAATGCTCATGTCAAAACGTGGCACTTGTGTAATGGCTGGTTAATTCAAAGAGGCACAGAGTCTCAGCTTTTAAAACCCTGAGCAAAAAAACGTACTTCCCATTTGAATGCCTAAGCAGAGGTGAAGAGGTAATTTCATATCACATTAAAAGTCTGACTTTGAAAATCATCACGACTTCACAGCTTTATCTGCAAAGCATCACTTGCCCTTTCCAGTCACAAAATCTGCTGTGATAAAGATGCCACTAGCATCATGCAGGCAGAAGGCTGGGTGAACAGAGCCCAGTTTTGGTAAGCTGTTTGGACAGCAAGAAGCATAAATTGCTGCCATATGAATGCACAGTGTATTGGCATAGCTCAGCACTTCTATCCTTGAACATTCTTCCCTCTGTTTTCTTGTAAGTGTAGACCTTGAAATTCTGTTTCTGGAGGTTTAATCTTGGACTGGCAGCTGTGGACTTTGTTGACAGGAGAACAGGTTACAAGAGGTTAATATTTATCTTTCCAGCTTTAAAGTACCTGCTGATCTATCTTTACACCTTTGCTAGAAATAAGGTCTTTCAGTTGTGTTGTGCCACTGATGCTAAGCATGCAAGGAAATTGATCTTCCCTTTGTACAGCTTCCTCTTTTGTTTTCAGTTGTTTCAGAGAGAAAATTAAAAGCTGGTCTCCAACTCTAAGGAAAATGTAGGTACAAAATACAGATGAAAACGCCCACATTTTCCTCTTTGCATAGCAAATATAAATATACCCCAGATGTAAATACCCTGGCATGAAACAGAACCACATGAACGTAGGACTGTGACTGTTGAGAAAGTGACTTTATAGGACTCCTTCAAATAAAACAGCTAAAATTAATATTATTAAATTTCCATGACATTTTAGCCTGGACATGAAGGCTGTTCCATTTCTAAAATCCTCAACATCTTAATATTTTTAGAATCGCTTCCCCCAAAAGTTTACTGTCCTTATTGCAAAAATGGGTGAAGTAAGACTGTAAAAAATTCACTATGTTAATGTAAAAGGTGCTTTTTAATAAAAACTATTATTTTCTTAAATTATTTATATTAGCAAGAGATACAGCACAAGCCATTCCCGGTAATAACTTATGTAAATTTCCTGTCATTTTTTTTGTTAAAAACAATTTAAGGAGCATGATTGCCAAGAAAAGTAAATAGAAAAGCCATAAAGAAACTGATTCCTGAAATTATTGCTTTCCTAGTTTTGCATGTTCCTCTCATAATAACTTCAGATATTAAGAGGATTACTACTCAAAAAATTTACTTAAGGCATTAACCAGTAAGAATATCTCAATGGAAGAAATACAACAAAAACAGTAAGGAAGCCTCAGGCTGTACATTTGTACCAGATTCTTGGGGACTCAATGGAAATTTCTGTAGTTTAGAGGGAAGATACGATTTTTCTTGTTCATAAAAATTGCCTAGAATATTTTGGAAAGTCAGTTTTGATTACAATATTGTAACTAGTAAAGTAAACTTGTGGTTGAAAGTAATCCTTTACTCCTAACTTGCAAGGTCACAGGAATTAGGTACTATATCCTGCTAGCAAATATATGTATAATCCAGATGTGAAGGATTTGGGATATACCTGTGGATCACATCAGAACCCCAGATACGGAGCTGTGTGGGAATTCAGAGCAAGCTGCTGCTTGCATAAAATTGTGCAGCATAACACAAAAATACCACCAGCTGGCAACAGGCAGGTATGGCAAAAGTCAGGGTAGGTATGGGCTTCACAGCAGCACACTCAGAGTAGTAACTGAGTTCTCAGCATGGGAAACTGGCTGAAAAACAGTAGTTCCATGGCATGTCTGTGTTGTCTCCAGTTCTGGAGTTACTGCTGGAGTGACCTCTATGTCAGCTACTCTGGGTTTTTCTATACCACCGTGTGGGGAACAGACATGGCATCCAACTTGGACAGAGACACCTATATACAAAATTGAGATCCTGAAAAAAGTTTTTGTTTTAATTTCCATACAGCTTAGTTTTCACCACTGGTCTTTCTTTAGCAAGCTTTCTGCTTCTGGACACAAATACAGTTCCCATCATGCTTGTCAGCACTAATGGCATTCTTATGCCAAACTGATCCAGAAGATAAGCCTTCCTTACTTAGCTCCTCAGGGGAGTTTGGAAGGCTAGCAGACCAAACTCTATGAAAACTGTAGGGATGCTTACCACTTCCTTTTAAAATATAAATAAAAGAAATGCCTCCACCAGATTTTAAGCTATAGTGCTGGAAGACTCTCTCAGGATAAGGGGAAAAAGGACTCTAAATCTTTCTTCTCCGTAACGGAATTTAAATCTGCATCTTTCACCTTCCTGGAGAGAGCCTGGCACTGGGACTCCCCAGTTCCCAGCAAGCCACGCTTAGAGATCACTGACCCTGATACATTCTGGGACTCAAGTGCCCTGTCCTGTGACTGTGTCTGCTCTCTAGGAAATCTTACTGAGCTGTATTTGTTGTTTTCACATTTGCAGAAAATTCAGGTTTACATTACAGTTTTATTAATAGTAACATATCTACATGGATGCTTAGAAAACTTAACCTCCCTTTCCATCAGCAGAAATAATTTTACTGAAAACCAGGTAAATTACCTGTTCACTCCCAAAGAAAGTACTGATTTTGTTGTTATGTTTTGCTTTCCTATTGCATGAAGGGTTTCTTCAGGGTCAGCCACTGGGTTCCCACTGAGCCTACACTGTCACAGAAGGGCACTCCAAACACAAAGATGCAGGAAAACAGGACCCCAACACCAGAGGTCTGTGGCAATTATTTTGGAAATAATTTCCCAAGTGACTACTAGCTATATCGGAAAGACAAGTCACCTTGAAGCATAACTATAATGAGATGTAGCAACAACGTGGTTTGTTTTTATCCCATATCTTTCCAGAAGTGGTCACTGATTTTTTTTATTTTTTTATTTTTAATCTTAATATTTTAGTATAATCAATTAGTTTTATTTTTGAATGAAAGTTAGTTAGAGCAAAACCAGATTTCAGGGTGGCTGACAAACCTTAAGCAGTAATGTCCTTGGCATGTGGCAAATCTTTCAGTGTATATCAGCCTATTCTTAGAGCCTCAAGCACCCCAGGTGTCTCCTCTATCTTGTGAGATTCAGTCTGCTTACTGGAAAAAAAAAGACTTCAGATAGGAGATTAGTCTCCCGCTATCAATGTTAATCAGAATGTACTCAGCAGACATCAGGGGAATGAAGAGATGGCATGAGAATCAGAGGACCTCTCTAGATTTATGGCAATCCCATAATCCATCAGACATTAAAGAACTGTACTGTAATCCCAGTTCTTCCTGTAGAATTCAGGATTCATGAGGTGGGAAAAGGACAGAGGTAGAGAGCAAAAACTCCTTGCTTAGTGATCACGTATTCACTTGGCAGAGAGAGACATGAGTTTCTGCTCCAAGAGCTGTTTATGCATTTTAACCAATGACAGTTTCAATGAAAAATACAAGTACAGAAACAAATTTCATCTGATCACTTCTACAGATATTTATCACTGATAGTCATCATCAGTTTTAGTCAGCAAACACTACACTGACACCACTTCCCTTCAAATTCTTTTTCAAGTTTACTTGTTTGGCATGGAAGAAGACAAACCATCAAGGATGGTGCAACAATTCCTGCTAACTCAGTTTAGAGCAATAAACAGAATGAATCAATTTCAGCTGAATGAGATCAAAGAAATCTCCCATCTTGTTAACTGTTTAGAATAACTCAAGGAAGATTAATTTCTATCTCAGCGTTCTCTTGATCCCAATAGGTTGTTGATGACAGAAGAGTGGAAAGAAATCTTTTTATCATCAGTCACTTTCATTCTTACATGAATACCCACTGTGCACACATTCCTCTGGTTTTAGACAAGAAAGCAACTGGTCAGTAACTACTGAGCTAACCATTCAAAATGACCACTTGGGGAAGAACATACATACAGCGGCTGTGTGGAATATTCAATAGAAAGCTGCATATGAAAAAATACAATTCATACGTAGAAATGTTGTATGTAGCCATGCTTCTCTGAAAATAAATAATATTAAAGCCATACATAACAATTACTAATGAACTAACAGCAACATATCCTTCAATATGCCACTTGCACATTGTAGATAAGTATACATCTGTATTACCTACACATACTCTGTACAATATACACATATATCTGTACACTAGCTGTAAGCTACAATTATTACTATAATATCAAAAAATATATTAATACATTGCAGTCAGTTTATAATAATGAAATAAATACCCGTAGCTTAATGAACTTGTTTATAGACCCCTATAATGCAACAAAGACAGAGCTGTCACTTAGCAGAACACCCTACTGGATTTTAAATACGTGATTTTCTGACCTGCAGCCTGGGGCTCCCTATCTTGCCATTAATGTTTCCTAGGGCCCCTCACTACAAACGCTGACAAAAAAGATGCTGCAGTAGTAATGTAATGCACCTTTATGTTCCCTAGATTCATATTAATTTGATGCTACAGAATTTATAATGCCAGGCTGGGGTTTGGAGGGTCACAAGTTTGTGAAAGGAATTACACGGTCTAGCTGCCTGCAATAACAGAGGACAAGGGTAAGTGACCCAGTCTTTCCTTCAGTCCAGTGTCATATCTCTTCAATTACTGCTTATTGGATCAACCCCACTGACTTAAACTGCATCATAGTAAATAAAGTCAGCCAAGCCTTGGTCATTATCTTTTGCGATTTCACCTTATGGGCTTTGGGCTTAGTCAACAGAGTGATTTAAAAGTCCCCCCAGTTTGTGCTGATGTGTTAATTTCAGTCACCATTCACACACAGCTGATGCAGGCCAAAGCTAGGACCTGAGCTCCCTACATAACGTGGGGAAGGTCAGTCACCCAGGAGAGGAACTCACAACTGCCTTCCAGGAATTACTGTCAACTAGCTACTAAGCACCACTACAGAAGAATAAGTGTACTAAACCCTGTCAAGCTCTGGGATTTAAATATCTCAAGGGAGGATCTCTCTGCAGGTCAGATTCCAGATGCTGTTTTGGTGGGCTTTTCAAAGTATTTGACAAGGATGGAGTAAAAAGTGGGAAGGGAGAAAGAAACGAGAGAGAACAAAGAGCTAAAAGGCACCACTTGATGAAACTCAGTAGCTGAAGCCTCCACCCAAGAGAAGGAGGGGAGATCTGAGTTCACATCTTCTACATACCCATGAATGCTTTAACCAGCAACCCATTGGGTGGAGTATTCTTAATCCTCAAATATTTTGCTTCGTATGATTTTGGCACTAAAGAATTTGCTCTTGGCACCCATGTCCAAACAGGCCAAAACTGAGCAATTTTATTCCATCTTTAACCATGCCTTAATTCAGGAAAATTCCCATCAACATCAAAGGCAGCCTAAAAACTTACAGGCATACAGCTCCCACATTCTCTATGCCTGTGTCTGTATTGCTGTTCCCATGCTTGCCTTGGCATGTTCCAGGGTCCTGCTCCACAGAGCCTTCAGACCAACGCCCAGCTACAACATGCCATGGCTCATGCTCAGGATCCAGGATTGAGCTTTCCTTGGCGTGGGAACTGGGTCTGAGAGGTTCATGGACAAGGGGATGGTGCATGTCTGGTTCTTGCCCCAGTACAGCCATGTCATTCAGGCTGCACTTCCTTCTGGGCCCAAGGAAATGGGAAAGACTCCCCACACACCATGAAACAGAAAAGTTTTGCATGGGTGGTCAGCAGAGCTCTGTTCTAAGAAAATAGTAACTACAGGAAAGCACAAAAGGTAAACACTAAATAAAATGATCCTGGAAAAAAAGTGTGCAGAGACTGGTTTTGGATAAAGTGGAACTATGATGGAAAACCACTTACCCACCATATGAGTATGATCCAAGCTGAAACACCATTACCTGGTAATTTAGAATGGAGGGCATGCCAATTATTCAAAGTGGCTTATTCCTTTAGTCCTTACAATAAATTTTCTCTCTAGTACATACTATTAGGTCTAGCTAGGTAAGATGTGTGTACTGGCCTCTCCACAATAGCTTGTATATATCAAACATTGTCAAGTGCTCTTTACTACATTAAATTTTTGAGGTGGAAAAGTGTTGTTATGTTCATTTTTATCAAAGGAACCTAGAAAAGAGTGACTTGACAATGTTACATAGGGAGATCCCTGTGGACAATAAATTTTTAAGAGCTTGCTATATAGCTATTTGTGTGGTCAGTTGTAAATACGTGCTCAGAGAATTGGACCATTCTTTGCCTTTCTAGTGGACAAGTTTTTCTGAAATCTCTAAAACATAAAATGCATATCATGATCATGATCATGATCATGGATAGAAAGTTTCTTTAATAATGCACATATATTCAACATCTGATCTTTGTTCTACATTTTCTTTAGTGTTCTCTTACAACTGTAATGACTATTTTAATTTTGGTGGGTTTTTTTTCTTTGTTTGGTTTTTTTTGTGAAATTTTTTCTTGCCTTTCTATATCCCAATTTGTTTTGGAGTTTTATAATATATTTTTCTTTCTACTTCCAAGTACTTATATGTTCTCCCTGTGAGATGATGAAGTACCACACACATTTCTAGCTTCTGTCTCTCCAAAAAAAGTAAAATTCTATATTTTTAAGAGACTGCTTACAACTATATTTAGCTTGTATACATCTAATGAAGAACTGAATCTGTGCTTTTTTGTTTGTATTAATATTGACTTAAGATTTCATATTGACCTGGGTATCAATATCCAATTTATAAGTAACAACAATTCCATTCTAGTTGAAATAGCTCTCTGTCTGAGCAATTTCCACAGAACAATCTTCTTCACTGTGCAGAATACTTATACACAATTTTCTCTTAGGTACAGCTTCCCAGAGATAGTTTTATTTCTTTCCAAAACAGTACCTCTATTGGAGGCCAGACATTTACTTCCCCAGTGTAAACTTTCACATTACTTTTAGCAAATTCACTCAACATGAGAACTGAACAGTTGAAATTGTCTTTTTTTTCTCTGTCAAATCATTTATTTATTTTTTTAAAAAGTGAGATTTGTCATCCAAATCTACTGTATTATCAGCTCTTTTCTTTCCAGAACTTTCATTCTCATCCAAGACTAATCTGGAGCCTGGAAAACTAACACAACTGCTTCTTAATCTAAGTCAGACTCTCCAATGTTTTCTCAGTTTTGGTCTCTCCGCTGCAATCAAGTCTTAAAACAACAATCCCATAAGTAGGGAAAAAGCATTAGGTTTTTACAAATCATGGATTCATATAACAGTTTGGTTTGGAAGGGATCTTAAAGATCTAGTTCCAACCCTTCTGCCACGGGCAGGGACATCTCCCACTAAACCAGGTTGTTCCAAGTCCCATCCAATCTGGCCTTGAACACTTCCTGGGATGTGGGCATCCCACACTTCTCTGTGGATGAGACATCCACAACATTCCTGGGAAACTTGTGCCAATGTCTCTTCACCCTCATAGTGAACAATTTCTTCCTATCTAAATCTACCCTTTTCCAGTGTGAAAACATTTCCCCTCATCCTACTACTATGTGCCCGTGTGAAAAGAGCCAACCTGGAGACCTCTTCTCCTCTCCAGGTTGAGCAACCCCAGCTCTCTCAGCCTGTGTTCATAGGAGAGGTGCTACAGCCCTCTGATCATCTTTCTGGCTCTCCTCTGGACTCACTCTAACATCTCTATGTCCTTCTTGTGTTAGAGGCTTCAGAATTGGACACAGAACTCCATGTGGGGTCTCACAAAAATAGAGGTGGTGAGTCACCATGCTGGCCATGCTTCTTTTGATGCAGACCAGGATACTGTTCTCTTTTGGGCATTTCACATCCAATTAATCCTCTCAGAATTTAATTCTTTCAAAGTGTGTGATTGTCTTGACTTTTTTTTTTTTTAGTTTTGGAGCAAACTGGTAATTAGACTGCTGTTATTTAATTGAAGGTTATTGGATAATATCCACTGCCTCTGGCCTGAGGTTGCTGGGGAAAAAAAAAAAAAAAAAAAAAAAAAAAAGAGAGTAGCTAGCTTTTGCCCACCTTACCTTTCAAATTCTTTCTTTTTTTTTTTTTTAAAGGGACAAAATTTTCCTATAATTCCCCTGCCTGGTGCATTTCTGGAGAAGCCTTGATCCAATAGCTGTAGTCCTTAACTGCTATTCCAGGTCCTTCATCCCTCACATTTTGTTATAATTTTCTGACACTGAATGCATGTTTCTCTTTAAGTCTCTTCTTCAGATATCATACAGTGCTCTTTGTGGTAATAAATGGAGGTGCCTAGGTAGGATCTTGTAACTGTGATGAAGCTTTCTTGGTGTTATCAGTGTCTGAAAACACGGAAGTGCCACATAATAAGCTGGGTCCCTCTAGTCTGTTTAAATAAAATTCATTAGAAGTCACAGTAAATCCATCATCTTGTTTAAACTTATTGTTTTTGCTAGAATCAACAGAACATAGGAGGTGGGGTTTGGCCAGCAAGCTCTATTAGAGTGCTGGCTGCCAACCAACAGCCCCCAGTGAAACATCAGTAGGAAAAGTACACTTAATTCTAGTCACTGGTGCTCCACAAAAAATAACCCAAAAAGAGAAGAAGAAAAGATAGATAGATAGATAGATAGATAGATAGATACACAGATAGATTTATTTTTTTAGAGGAAACTGGAAGGGCTTGTCTCACTTATTCTGGCAAAATGAGGGCTAAGAAGACATCTGATTGCTGTGTGTACATCAATCAAAAAGACTTTTTTGAGCTAATGGACCATGTTGGCACAAAACCAAAACCATTCTGTGAATACATTTTGGCTGGAAATCACAAAAAGCATGAGAAGAGCCAGCTTTTGGAACAAACTCTCAGTAGTAAGGATAAGAACAAAAACCTAACATTGTAAAATAGAGACTGGTCAATTTACACAAAAGATTCATCTGACATGCTGCCTGCAAAAACAGATTGGTCTCAGAGGCTCATTGGAGAGATGGTCAGTCTTCCTGACCCCAGAAGCCACATTCTCCAGTCTTCACAGAGCCACACAGACATCAGAGGGCTGTGGGGAGAGTGGATAGCTGAACAAGTCCTAAATCTTTTACTGTTCCCTTGTGGATTTGGGCTGGATGGCCTCTGCATCCCAAGTAATGTCATAGCCATTGGCTCATGTCCCCCCAACAGCCTCCAAACCAGTGTAGCCCACTGCCACATAAGTGCTGTGACCCCAGCATGTGAGTTTATTTGGCACGCAACTCAAAGAAGACCTTCCCAAGCCCTCTCAGCCACACACAGAGAGATGTAGCATTTTTCCAACCCACAGCTCTCAGGTGCCAGGCTGTCCCTTCTCCATACTAAGAAGAAACATATCAGGAAGAATGTCTTTTAGAATAAGGTGGTTTTTTAAGAGCTTTTTCTCTAATCTCCTATATTCTTAGCAACAGTAGCACTAAGAACCAAAGTGAAAATCAAATATTTTTACATTAAGTTATCATCGTCAAGGTGAAACACTATAATAATAACCTGAGAAGATCTGAGATTTAAAAGGCAATAACTGTGTCCTGGACTGCATGTTCTACCAAAGCCAAAACATTTGCAGCAAGTGTCAAAGCCAAAGATATGTGTTTTTTATTAATAGAAGATTAAGCTATTGCTGAGTTAAGAAGTAGCCTCAAGTTACTAATATAATTAAAAATTGTGATTAAATATTAAGATGAATGGGAAAAATCAAATTGTGGGCTGTCAAAGTGCCAAGTAAATAATTTAAGGACAGATTTAAAGAGCAGTGGTAATGCCCTTTTTCTGATTTTTCTACTTCTTCATATTACTGACCTTTTTTTACCTCTAAAAGTCCTCACATTTTTCTCTGATATTTGAATAGGTTAGTAACGTTACTTTCCCCTACAATATGCTTCTGCTTAAAATACATGTTTGGAAATCACAGAAGTGTCTGTGCTTGTCATATGAAATAGAAAAAAAAGTCATAAAGGATAGAAGGACAACACTTTCTGGGGCATTCACAGGGAACAAACTATGTATTTGTGGATAGGGCTAGGAAAATGAGTCAGAAGAGGGGTCATGGGCTGACTGTGGGTTGTTTGGTTATCCAAATGTTTTCTTTTCAGAATTTTTCCATCTCCATTTTCTCTGCTTTTAAGAGTTGTTATTCTTCTTACTTTGGATAAATAAAAAACATTTCTTTTTGTCATCTAAAGGGTGTCAAGGAGCTGATATGACTTATTGTTGCAGAGGAGAATCTAAGCCAGGTAATTTCTGAAGGTAAACTTAGAAGGCAATTTCTGCACTGACTGCCCAGGCAGGCAGAAGTTGGATCTTTCCACACATGTGAACACCATCTTTGACATACTGTGACTGTGAAAACTTTTTGAAACAAATGATTTTGTTTTGTTAAGAGCTAACCAAAAGACCCCCACACACCTCACATCTCCAGCAAAAGCAACTAGATTGTAGTTCTGGACTCCCATCTGGAATATGGAAGAATCAAGGCACAGTACCAATATGGTGCTTGATACAGCACCTTAAGCAGCCAGGCAGTATCAAGGAGTTGCATTTTTGTATCCATGGTGAATCTGAAATGCCAGTTCCCATGAGAAGTTTGAGTTAGAAGACCAGTACTTTCCCAACAGCAAAGGTTTATTGGGCTTTTTTTTTAAGAACTGGCTTCTGTCATCAAAGACTTTTTATTACACCTCAAAAAATTTTCTCACCATCTCTAATTCATGATAGCCAAGTATAGCAACACCATCCTGTCCCTGTTATACTGGATGTTCATTCCTGCTACCTAGATCTCCCTGTGATCAACCTGGATGAAGGCATTTGTCTTTCACCAGTGTCATATATCCTCATTACTACATGCTAACTCTGCAGTGATGCAAATAGACAACTACATCTAGAATACAGGGTACAATTGCAAAAGCCATGCATGGCTAAGGCACTACGCCTTAGTTGAATAAAGTCACTACAAGACAAATTCCCACCCCATCATTTTTCCCACATATTATGGGAAACTGAGCTCTGATGCACACTTTAATGTTAGTTTAAAATGAAAAGTGCACAGTGCCCAACAGAGCAGTGAATTAAGTGAAGCCATCACAGGGGTTCCCAGAGAAATGGCTAACTAGTTGGAGAATTTTGACAGGAAGGTTGGGAATTCAGTAGAAAAGACAGTAGAATTTTCCACATTCTTAGCTCTGAGGATTGCCAGGAATCAGCCTCTGCTTAAGAGCAGATAATTTTATGTCTGGAGATTTGTCATGCAGGTTGCCATAGAGCACACCTCAAAGTCTCATAGAGCTGGAGACATCTATAGTTCTGCCATCACTACACTGTTACAGTGCTGTCTTCTCATAGCTTTAAATATACTTGAGTATTTGCAAAGAAGCTATTCTGCACCCTCAGAGAAAAGCAGGATTTCTGCAGAGTTTGTTATGGTTTATTAGAAATCCCAAATACTTTTGCAAAGCATGCTGATAAATGTGTTTCTGGTATACAGCTGCATTTTTTATTCCCTGTCATTAGACCACTGCTGAATCATACTTTTTGTCCACCAGTTTTCAATTTGTTCTTTGAAGCTATCCTAATCAATAATTCACACTTGTGTTAAGCACATTTGCACTGTGAAGATGTTCTCTTTCTTGCACAATGCTCAGTTTTCTACAGATGCAATAGCATCTGTAACTTACAGAAAACTTCTATACATAATTTCACTCCTCATTTGCATGACTTCTCTTTCCAACATGGTAGCACTAGGGTGAGCTTTTCCTAGGTGTCCCTTTCTGCTGGATTCCTACCTCAAATGGATAGAAAACTGAACTAGATTATTGAATACAAGTATCCTAGCTTCCGTGAAGTCTGTATGAGGACAGGATTAATGGAATTAAGCTTATAAATTATTACATATTTATATTTTTTAAGGCCACTAAGATATTGTTTTGTCTCAGAGTATTTTATTTATGCTAAAACAGGTCATTCTCCTGACATTCATAAAGGATAGGCTTCTCAGATGCAACTTAATATATATTGTATATTTTTAAATAAAAACAGAATTATACCATAGAATCATAGACTTTAAGTTGGAAAGGACTCATCAGGATAACCAAGTCCAACTCCTGTCCCCATGTAGGGCACCCCCAGAATCACATCATGTGCCTGACAGTGTCATCCAAATGCTTCTTGAACTCAGGCAGGCTTGGTGCTGTGACCACTGCCCTGGGGAGCTTGTTCCATTGCTCAGCTGCCCTCTGGGTGAAAAACTTTTTCCTGATATCTAACCTAAATCTCCCCTGAATCAGCTTCCTACCATTCCCCCAATTCCTGCCTTTGGTCACAGGAGTGAAGAAATCAGCACCAGTCCCATCTCTTCCCCTCGTGAGGAAGCCCTATACTGTAATGAGGTCACCCCTCAGCCTCTTTTTCTCCAAACTGAACAATCCAAGTGACCTCAGACACTCCTCATAATTCATCCCCTCCTGACCCTTCACCATCCTTGTTGCTCTCCTTTGGATGTTCTCCAACAACTTGATGTCTTTTCTATCCTGTGGTGCCCAAAACTGCACACAGGACTCAAAGTGAGGCTGTACCAGAGTAGAGCAGAGTGGGACAATCACCTCCCTTGCCCGGCTGCCAACGCTGTGCTTGATGAATCCCAGGACACAGATGGCCCTCCTGGCAGCCAAGGCACACTGCTGGCTCTTACTCAGTTTGCCACCAACCAGGACCCCCAGGTCCCTCGCCACTGTGCTGCTCTCCATTATTACCCAATTCGTGGTTCATTGAATGAATTTTTTGTTGTCCTTGATAAAAATGCACAGGTTAGATATCAGCTTTTGGATTTCTTAATATCAGGTTGCATTTATGTAGCAAGAGAACCAAGACTCTTGCTGCAATTCTAAGCAGCTAAAGAAAAGATTCCCAGAACACTTGCTATACAAACAAATGACAACACAATTCACATGCAGCACCCAGGCAACAGTGCAGAAAAACTTTCGAGTTAAGTATCTGCAATGAAACACTAATTTCACTGAATTTTGTTACTGATTTCGATGGAGTTTTACACTTAGGTTTTTTAACTTTTTAAATTTTTTTTACAATTTATTATAGTTTGGTAAAGGCAAGAATCCTGTCCCACCTTGAAGAAGACAAGTATTGTTGCTTTCTACTTTGGTTCACAGACTGAGATGGCCATTTCTTAGTAAGTCACAGAACCACCATAAAGCCATTGCTGTCACATTGGATGGTAATTGTCACTGTCTCAAAAAGGACTCAACTCCAAGCAACACATACAAAGACCAAGGGAAGCTGTGGTGTGCAGCGTTTTCTGAGTGTCTGATGTTAGTGCCTGATGATTGTCTGATGTTAGCTGTTGATATGAAGACAGATGATCATGGCCTAGAAGAGAGACGGTGGAGTATAGCTCCTATTCTGAAGTAGTGACTACAGCTGGGCTGAGCTGCGTCTGCAGAGTTCTTCAGTGAGGCCCTTATCTGCCATTTTCTAGCAACTGTTCTGTTCATAGGAAATTGCACTCCAGAGGTCATTAAATGCAAGCAGCAGTAACTCCCACATTAATAGGGGGTGAAGATTCAACTCTCAGAGTTGAGGATTTGAGGCTGCACAACCTCATGATGTATGCTCATAGATGGGGATTTGCTCTGAGATACTTTCTTCCATGTGACAAAAATCACCTGCACAACTTTTTGTACAGCCTCTGTATCCCCCTCATCACTTCTGGTATGGTGGTAACATCTCTGAAGCTATTCTTGTTAGCCGAGGAATGGGAGCAGAACAAGGCCTTGAAGGGATCTTGCAGCAACCTCTTAAGAATCTTTAGAGTTAAAATCACAAGTCTGAGAAAACAGAGCACAATGTCAGCACTTTCTTTAGAATTCTACTAACTTTCCTATGTGTAACTGCACAGAACACACCAAATAGTTTTGTGAGCAAATATAAAGCAAATGGTAGGTGGGAAAATTGAAAGGTCTATTTTAGGAAATAATGGCAATATTAGCAAGATAAAAACATTATGTAGGAATGTCTCCCACTGAAGAGTTTTTGTTTCATGCATGTGTATTTGTGAAGTGGGAAAAAAATAGAAGGGGTATTGGATGCAACAAAGAAAATCCAAACATATGCTCTTGCCTCAACCAAATAAGATCCCAGCACACATCTACAGCTAAATCAATGGGAATTTTGCCTTATCCATCAGGGCTAGTCCCAGGCATCCTTAATGATAATGTTCTCTATCTTAGAAATTATATTTGAATCCATAAGTTGTTTACCTGTTTCCTCTGTTATATGTGGTTTCTGCCTAAATTTAAGTTATGTGGTTTAACCAGTTTGCAAGAGATTTGACTCTTGACTCTTGACTCCTTTCTCTTTTACCTGCCAACACATTTTTAGAAAGTGATACATTTTTTGTTTGGAACGTGATGAAAATGAACACAGATCAACACAATAGCAGGCATTTCTCAGTGGCATAAAGGATAATAAAACTGAAGTTTCTGTGATTACTGTGCAAGTCAATGAGTTTTCAAATGAACAGCTCAGCAACCACCACTCCATCATTCAAGTGACTGTTAGAAAGATTTTTTTCCTGGTATTAAAAGTCAGGGTATATGACACAGCATATATTACTCCCAATCTTTGAGGGACAGAATGAGTCAATTTCTCTCCTAAATAATCTATGCATAAGATTTTTATTACAAATGGATGAAATTAAAATTTCTTTTTTTCAGGATTTGGTCCATGCTAAATACAGAAATAAGCAACATATTTTGGTTTAGAACATATAGTTGACAGGATTTCTTCTATTTGTCAATCAATTCTAAACAGATTGCTATGCCTGTATAGAATTCCACTGATTTTATATGTGGAGACTTACATCCTTATCAGGTGAGGTTATGAGCTCCCTTAAGCTGCTTTCATTCTGTATAGAACATATTGTTCCTGTACAACAGCTTCTAAAAATACTAATCTGTTTTGAGGAAAAAATGCTATTCTTGTCTGGACTTCTCTTCCCAACATTTGTCATCAGTGAAAAGCATTAAACCTCATCCCAAAGTAAGATCCCTTCTCCACTAAGTGCTAGTCATGCTATTTCAAAGAATAAACAGTGACCAAAGGAAGCTGATCTCCACCTCCTTTCACACTAGGAATGGAAGTTGAAGACAGGCTGATGTTCTGCAACATTTGTCACTGGTTTTGATTTAGGAGAGTGCTGTTGCAACAATGCTTCAGCAGACCAACACTCAAAGCCATGGCTATTTTTACTCGGTACTTATTCAGAAAAATCACACTGGACCCTTTTTGCCCAAATGCTTGGGATTTTTTGTATTGACAGGTACCAAAAACTCATTCAATTAGTCAAAGCATGCAGATGGAGCAGTTAGGTGAGAAATTTTTATATCTTGACCTGACCTTCTTGAAAGGAAGAAGAAAAAAAAAAAAAACACAGCAAAGTTGTGCTGACCACTGGGGAAGCCTGGACCACAGCATATTACATTTCACTGTTAACCTGCATTTTATCTTTACAGGAAACAATTAATGAATAAAACCATCCCTCATCCAGACCACTCTGACCTTCCTTTAGAAAGATGAGCTCTCTTTGAGTAACTTAAAAATCATGCACAGACAACTCTGTGTTTGCTGTAATGTTTCATGTAGCAAGTATTGTCTCAAAATACAAAATTGCTGAAAAGTGGTCAAGACTACTTTAAATAATTCATTTTTTATCCTCCTCCATCAGTCAAAAATAAAGAAAGATGTGGAAGGAGGCCAGAAAGGTATTTGTCTTCATGTTATTTTGTGGTTTACAACATCATACTGAAGATCTCAGCATTATACACTGTTGAATATTACTGAATTTGCCTGTCAGGATAGAGTAGTTCCTTTTTATTGCAGAAGTGGATGTAGGAAGAAAATCCTATCTTTTAATTACCGATAGGAAATGGTTACAAATAAGAAAATTAAACTACTATCTATTTTATTTATGTCAATCACACTAAAAGAAAAGTATGAAAAATCTACTTAGTCTCAGCATGATACCTCAACTTCTCAGACATGCTTTTGCAGTACTGCTTATCTTCTTGACTTCATAATTTAAAGGTATTAGGAACTGACTTCCATCTATTTCTTTTCTCTTTTTCAAACCCTGTCTCATTTTCTTGTCCCAGACAATTTTCAGCTTTCTCTTGTTTCTACACTCAATATACATCCAAATTTAAAATCTTAACCACAGGAGAATTCTCACCAAGGGCCAGCAGCAAGATCAAGTATACATACTAAGTGTACATACTAAGTGTACATAAATTTAAATAATCTCTGCAAACTAGGTCCTTACCTTTCAGCCTGTAGTAGGCTGAAAAATGGCTGGCTATACTTATTGATGCAGCTCCCTAACTAATCTAGAAAATCAGAAAATTTAAAGACCAATGGAATAGTGAAGCAAAAGCTACAAGAATCAAACCTTACTAATTAACTGGGACACAATTTGGTATGTACCAAAAATATTTGCAAAGTGAACAGTTAGTCAAACAATTAGTGTCTGTTCTGTGACAGCCTTCTACTTTTCTCCCGTTTTCATACATTTCTAGGGAGTTTAAAAATACTAGAAATATTTTCTCTTTACAGTTCTCTTAATTGACTTTCGCAGAAGCTTCTCTGGTATCCTCAGAGAAAAAAACCTGAGATGCTATATGTAGTATTGGGCTTTTATGATTTATTCCTTATTTCTGCTTTTAGTTCACCTTTGCCATTTTAGATTGTGAAGGTTCCACTATGAAGGTGGTAAGTTGCTTATACCCAGCCCAGCACAGTTGCTCAGGATTATTATTTGCCCTTATACTCAGTGAGGGTTCCAGACAACCAAGCAGAAGAAAAAATTCCTTCTCACAAACAAAACTCACTCACATCACATTGGAAGGAAGTAGATATTTTCTAAAGTTTTTTTGTAAAATAAGAATAGAATTACAATTAAAAAATAAATAAGTTAAAGATGAAAAAAAAAACCCAAACCAAAAAAACCAGAATAAAAAATGCACAGAAGCAAAGGAAATAATGTAAACCCAGAACAGCTCCTTTTATAGTGGCTCAAAAGACCCATCACTAATTCAGAAACCTACAGTGCAAGTCCCTAGTTTGATAGAGATCTGCAAATAGATTTTCCTCTTTCAAGAAGCTTAAGCACTAGAGCATTAATTTTTTTCTGTCTCAGATCTTGGTGAGGATTTTCCTCAGGCCTGAGAAAACTTTCCAGTCATTTTAATTTATTAAATTTATTATTTATTAATTTATTTAATTATAATTTGCAAATCTTCAGTACATACCAAGCGTTGAGTCTAAACAGACCTACTACAAAATCAATATTTCAAAAGAAAGTCCATTAACTAAAATAAGACACCTTTATTTAGAAATTCTATATATGTCATTGAGGCATTTTCTCTCGTTATTACTCAAGTAATCTAATTCTACATTCTAGTGCGCTATCTCAGGTTATGGAAGCTGCTTAAAAACTGAAAACTAAATTAAGTGTTTGTCTATAGTAGTGGTACTTACAGTAAAAATTATGTCTTGCTTGTGGGTTCCTCATTTGGTGATGTAATATTCAGGAGTCACCATGCTTTTGTTCTAAGATAAAACATTTCCTCTATCGCTGTCTTTAAGGAGTCTTCCCAACAAAGTCATTTCATCATTACATTCTCTTCCACAGTACATATATGTACTCTCTCTGTATTTCCTGTCCAAAATACTCAATGTATACATAAAAGTAAACTAGTGAGTTACTAATTATGGTACATGGCACTTATATCACGTTTTACATTTCCATTGTACTAAAAACAAGGGAAACTGATTGAACAGCTTAAGAAGCACATAGAAACCTGAACAAAAAATTACCAGAGTCCCATAAAAGATTGAAAAATTGTATCTCAAATATTCTAGAAGCTTTTAAATTACTACAACTTCTTTACTATAAATGAATACATGAAAATCAGGGTTCCCATTAATTCTTCCTTTCTTAAGCATCATTCACATGAAACATGCACATTCAGCATCCACTGTAATCATCACTGAAAGATCCCCAGTATGTTTTAGTCAGGTGTGCCTCAAAGTATACATTTTGCTCCATTGTTTAAAGAAGGAAGTCTTATGTTGCTAAAATTTCTCTTTTAATTTAGGAACTTTCTAAGTAGCAGTGACAAAACCAGCTTTAAAGCACCTTTTCTCAACTGTATCAATCGTTATTGATTGGGACAAGGGAGAAAGGGAATAAGAGTTTGATTTTATTTTCTGTAAGCTTTTTTAGAAATTTAATTGCTTATGTTTCCCCCATCCACTCTTGCTCCCCATGGGCTGCAGTATTATGATTATCCCAATTATAAATTTTGAAAAAAGACTTTATTTAATTCCCTACCTTCAGTTGCACACAGATTTTCCAAGTTCAGATGTCAGTAATTTGAGGCATTCTGTTCATATTTTTATTGAATTCCTTAAAAAAAAAATAATAAGGCATAGTTATTCCAAATTCTATAAAATCATATCACATAGGAGTCGTGCACTGAAAAACTGGTCTGTTAGTCATAATAATTGTGCAAATGCAACTGTCACAACAATCATCTAACAAAAGTAGACAAAGAATACTATTTTAAGTAATGTGATTTGGCAGTCATATAACCTTATTCTTACATTTTTATATCTCATTTTAAATCTCTGAAGATATGGCAAGAGGTTAAGAGAACGAATACATCTATCTCTCTTAAACATTCTGTTATCCACTTGTAAATATATGCAACCACAAACAAAGGAATATTATCATCCATAAAACAGTCTGGCTGGAACTTCAACTTATAGCCAGAAACTTGTGCAGAAACTACTTCATTTCCAGTCCTCTACTTAGAATCGCAATTGTTTTATGGAAATTAGATTAACTATGAAAAAAGAGAAAATAATCTCAAAAACATCTTCTCTGTAGGCAGTGTCACAGAGAGCTTATTCCCACTCTTATTCAATTAGAAAGGAACTTTTTCTTGTGAATTTCACAGGCTGCTAATTTGGGCCCAGACTCTGGGAAGCAGAGCAAATGTAGTGCTCAAGGCCAATCATATGATGTCATCTCAAGATTTTCAGAGAACCTCTTCATATGGAGATGTGCCATATGTGAGCCCCTGTGATAGATACTTCATCAGTTTCACATACCTAACTTTGACAACTTTCTACCAGGAGCTCTAAAATAGTTGATATTTAGCTTAAAGCCCTGAAGTTGGGCAGATATTCTAGAACATCACATTTTTTAATTTGATTTCATGATCTTTGTTTGCAGCAGAGCTGAAAATACAAGTTGTAGTTCACAAAGGCCAAATAAAACACCATCACAGTAGCAATTTTTATTAAATTTAAAAATTTATTCTTACCAAGAGCCTGACAGCTACGATAAAGTTGTAGGTGCAAATTAAAGGAAAATCTGCCTTGCAGCAAAACTTAGCTATGTACTTTTTGTCAGTAAGTCACTAGTGCAAGCAGTCCATTAAATAAGAGAATGTTTTGTATTTCTGTGCATTTTGAATACAGGATCCCAACTGCTCTGTAAGCAACTGCTTACAGTAAGATTTCTGATGGACAGCGGCCCTCTGGTCTCATTTAATTTGCAGAGATAGAGATTATTTGATCCAGCTTTCTGCCTCTCTGTGTAAAGAAACACGGAAGTATTGCCACCTAAGAACTAAAAAAAAAAAAAAAAAAAAAAAATCAATCCCACAGAAAACCAAGCCTCATGAATTTTGGGTCAAAAATAAGTAAGAAGTTCTCAGAACTAAAAGAAGCATCAGAGGTGGTCAAAGCAAGCCTGACACTGTGAGCAGAAAGTATAAATTATCAAGAAGAATTTTCCACATAACATGTGTTGCTGCTCTGATTCTATTTTGATTGGTTGTTTTTATTTTCTACAAACAAAAACCATTTTCCTGGTGTGCATGTCTACAAAAACCCTTTCAGATGATCAATTCTCTTTATTTAGGCCATTTTTGATCATTTGGTTCTTATATAAACACACAAATTGCCTGTTCTCATTTCCCATTTTCTGTAAGTTGTGTAACTCATTTCTGTCAGCAGCTTCTGCAACTTTCTGTAAATCAGTGCTCCTGCACTTGGGTACTGACAACAATTAGGAATGTGTGAAATTAATTCACTTCATATGAGTCAGTTAATGAAGACCTTCAAGTATAAATCCAGAATGGGGGAAGAGTCAGAATATATGATTCAGAGACTAATTAAGAGGGGTTTTTCTAGGGGAATGAGGAATCTGCTGGCTTGTCCCCTGAGATTAGGGCAGATCAAGTGTTCTCTTCTTTGATAAAAAAAAATGTAAATCTTGTTTGTAGACCAAAATAACAGCCTTAACTCCGATATCATGTCTTACACAATATTTAGCCTGTAGTCGTTTGAATTTTCTAGAAACTGAAAAAATATTACAGCTGGTAGACTTTATATTGATTTCTATTTTGTCTTTACTGGCTATATCCTTCCTTTCTATCTATATTTTTTTATATTCTTTCTTTCTTTTCCTTAACCTTTTCTCTTCAACCATAAAATGTTTTTTTTCAAGATCTCTTTAATCTCTACTGTAGAACACACTTATATCAGATGGCCCAGAAGATAGGGCAATTTTGATGAAAAAAAATACTTAGAATACTTAGTTCAGTTTACCTGATTTTTAAAATGGTTTGGGCATATTTTTTTACTTAATTCTATATAATACCTATTTATCTGTAGGTTTTTTCTTGTGCTGACTGCAATTTGTAGTTGTAAATATATTCTCCAGAAAACCTCAATTATTTATTTCAATAGAATTCATTAATTCTCTTAAACTATAAAATTGCTTTAAATCTTTCTCCTTTCCCATCAAAAACTCCATGAATCAATTCCAAGTTCCTCTATTGGAGGGAATTGTAGAACTTGAAAATACAATTTTGACTGGTGTACTGCAAACACAACATCTCTCACTCACATACAATGCATATGAATAGTAATCTGTACTTTTAAGCACAGCAGTAATATATGCCTCACCTTGGAGCAGAGCCCAGAAGCATTTTCCCTCATATATCTGAGGAGTTCACTGTGCTATACTAACTGATAGAAGACAACAAAAGAAAATATTCTATTTCAAATGCTGTTTTGATCTTCCACCACCAGACATAAACCTGTTGCCTTTTTGTTACAAGTAAATCAAATTACTCAAATTGCCCTTCTCTGAAGGAGGTAATAAGAGACTTTCCAGTTTACAAAGTTCAACAAAGTTCAGATGCTTTTCAAACATCTAAGGCATGGAAAGCTACCAAGAAAGACACACAGGAAACACTTGTTCACCCCTTTTCATATCACAAGACAATTAACACCAGCCAGTTACTATAAATTCTAAGCTGAAGACATTCACTTACTTCCTCACCTGCAGTAACTTGTCCCCAGATCCCAATGTCTGAGAAATGGGCCAAATCCAAGCACTGCCCAAGTTCAGAGCCAGCACATAGGGACAAAGATGCCCCAAGGGCAGGGGGTGCTTGCCCATGCAGGCTGTAAGCTCCTGGGGCCTCAGCATCAAAGCATGTGGCACAGGTGAACACTCAGAAATGTCATGCCATGAGCACTCTTTAATGTATTCAAGGGGGGGATTAAGGGGTTAGGGGGGGGGAAGAAAATCGAGCCAATAATCAATTGCCAACATCCTCTTAAAGCCTCTCTCACCTTCACCTGAAGGTCTGACCTTTTCCTGCTTCAACACAAAGTCGAACAGATGGGTTTCAGGAATTGCTGGAAGTGATTTTAACTAAACTGTCTGACTTTGTCCTAAAAGAGTGGGGAGTGCTCACATGCTACCTCACAGTGAAGGCAGCTTTCAGTAACCTGTTCTTTTCTACCTCTTTGTTTCTAGCCATCAGTTCTCATGTCACAAACAATGACTGAAAATAGCCCTACAGGTAGGCTGTAGACCTGCTAATACATGAAATGTGGAGGCAAATTTAGCATTTTGGCAATTAAGTCCTAAATGGGCTTGGGTAAATGAACCAGTAGTGCACTCTGACTGAATATGTGACTGTCTTAATTTAAAACCAAATACTTTCTTTCTTTAGATAAAGACATCAGTTCTCTTGGCTTGTGAAGTAATTTTCCTGAAAGTCTAGGTTTTTATATATTCATACCAGATATACCATTTATAGGCATAAAGAAAAAGTGCACAGCTGAAAGAGTGACTTTTTATGCTATTAGCAAAATATACAAACTAAGTGTTTTTCTTTAAAAAATCTTATCAGATTAATGGCATTCCTTTTGATGTCAATGGCAAAGTAACACTCTGGAAAATTCCCACATACAGCACTTAAGAGGTAGAAATATAAACTGTTTTTCTGAATAAAATTTTTTCTCCTTTCCAAGGCATATGAATACTATCTAACCAATCCTCTGTACTCTTTATAGGTTCCATAATTCCTCTCTATTATTTGTCATATCATTTTACTGAAGTAATATTCACTCTGTTCTATTCTACATATACAAATACCCTAATTGTGCCAGAACTGGAAGAACTGGGGATAAAACTGTTTCTGCTCCATACCTCAATTCCTAAATTAAATATCCATCACAGAAAAGTCATGCAATGCCTATCTTATTTGTGGCATGATTGTTTTCAGGTATATCTAAAGTATTTGAACTTTTTTTTTTTTTTTTTTTTTCATCAAAGAAGTGGGGAACAAATCCACAGGAATTGAATTGTGTATTTTAGATGCAAAATTATATTTTTAAAGGCATAGACTTCCGTGTAGAGATGTTGGCACAAAAAATATTGTTACATAATAGGAACATACTACACTGATATACAACCACAGCTGCAGTGAAAGTAAAAGGTGAACTCAAAACTGAACAGAAAATACTTTGCCCTCAATGTGACAAGAAATCCCAAGATCAGAATTAATCTAAGCATTTATGTGACCATTTTTTATGCAGAATATCCAGGATTATGTACTTGTTATAAAATTTCAAGAGAAATTAAATCATTTGCAACAATTTTGATAAAAGTTCTCTGTACTAATATTTGAGATGAGGACTCACATAAAAAGTGTGAAAAGGTCGCAGGACTGAAGATGAAAAGGAAGAAATAGCACAAGAATGCAATAACAGAGTCAGAAAGGCTAAGAAGCAAAATTAGTATTAAAAGCACCCAGAAAAGATTTTATTAATACTGAAAAATTACATGAAAAGCAAAGGAAAGTACAGATTCACTACTTCACAAGGGCAATAGCAAACAACAGATGACTCAGAGAAAGTTGAAGCCTAAGGTAATATGGTAGACTAAGCAATTAAAATAGTTTCAATTTAACACACTCTTACCCTGCTATCCTGGAGCTCCCCCCAAATATAAGACACTCCATATCTCCATGGAAAATCTACCTAACTGTGAGGTAAGTATAACGGCAGTCACAAAATTTGTGTTAAAACAACATTTATGCTGTGGCCAAAAAAAGGTCTGGGAAAGAAAATTAACCATTATGGCTATTTAACAGGGGACAGTGTGGTGTACAGATGTATTTGGGCTTTAGGGGAAAGGATAGGAGTATGACAGCAACTTGTGTTTCTAAGAAAAACACTCTCATCTTGATTGATGTTGCACCAGTCTTAGAAATGGCCTCTTAGCCAGCAGTTAGGGGAAGGAATGAGTGTTCATGAAAACAGCTGCCAGTTTGGAGAAGAGAATGAAAAAGGAGAAAGTTAGGACACCAACAATCCCCATTCTGTCCTGTTTAAGCCTGGCACAGCAGCTTTCAGCTATTTATTGCATTCATTTTTTTCTTATAAGATCATTGTCCTCCAAAGAACTCAGAAACAGCCTCTGCTTAGGGAGCTGATCTCTTCATATATTCTTGCAAACTGCCAACTTCAGCCCAGCCAAGGGTGGATTTTAAGAGCTAGATTGTGTTCCTCCTGGATGAACAGAATGAGATGGATGCTGTCTGCAGCTAGATCTGCAGTAACTCTCTGTGCCCAACACATCTGTAGAGACAGAATTAATTTGAAGTCTGCAAGACTCCATCACTGGAAAGATACAGCATAACTCAATATCCCTAGCATGAAAATGGAGTTATTTACTGCCACTTTTCAGAAAATGACTAGAATTTTTTTTAGATTATACAAGAGCACATTTGAGTTTTAGAAAATATGGGTATTTTTTTATACTCAAGGCAGATGGATAGCTGCTGTGTCTTGGAAAAACAGAGCTGTATGTTAGAAAAACAATATCCCATAAGTCAATATTTAAATATTTATATACCAAATAGGCAACACCAGACACTCAGACATCTTGTACATGTTGTTCACATTCAATTAGGCTGTTTTGCTTCAGGATGGAAATGGAATATTAGGAAATGATAATGAGCCTTTCTGATGAGTCTGACTGACATCCAGGTAGAATCTCCGGAGGGAGACTGGCTTCAGAAGTTGCTCACATGCCCCCCTCACACTCAGCATTTCTACCATAAGGCTCAAATCTACATTAGTATTATAGAAACACATGAAACCTTATCCAAGAAGCACAGACATAAAGGATCTGAACCAAGAGCTGCTCTAATAGCTACATTTCACTTTTGGTGCTAATGGCAGCGCATGCCAGATGGTGTGAGTGCTGTGAACATCTCCAGTTGCCTCCATCTGAAGGAAACCAAAAGCTTCATAGTCCTTGGAAAAGACCAGGAATAGTGGGTAATAGCAGTAATAGCATTTAGAAAATCCAAGCCTGCCAGTTGCCTATTATTAAATATAATGGTTATATTAATGGACAGCCATTACAGATGTACTTCAGCCTTTTTAATGATTTCATAACCATGAGGAACAAAACTATTTCTATTTCCCATGAAGTATATATGTCAAATTTAATGGTCTGAAAGACAAATAAGAACTGAGCTGCTAAATCCATACTAGCATTCAGCATCCATGAAAATCAAAATTTTCTCCACTGAACTTAACCAAAGGACAGTAGACATTTTCAGATCATAGTCTGAAACAATATAATCTTGACCTAGAAGATAAAAGGAGTAAACAGAAGTATTTCCAGTCATTTCTGTACAAGGTATAGAGAATACTGGTACAAGGTAGATCAGCTTAAATTTGCACCCTAACTACTCATGAGGACAAGGTCCTTCAAAGTTGCTGCGAACTGTATTGTTCTTCCACAAACTTACAGACAACTGGGTTCTCATCGATTTTTTGTTTCTATAAATACATTTTTGAAAGTGTGGATTTCCTGCTACAATGAGACTGAGATGCTGCTGATCTGTATGCCTGAGGAAGAAGACAATTTATTCTTCTCTAGTTCACCAGGTGAGAGAAGAGTTTTACCAAAAATAGATTCTGTTCCTGTTTTCCTCGTGTCATATTGGTTCCACAGTCAAGAGAAGATTTTACAAGGATAAAGAGATGTCCTCCTACTCCTATGCCCCATAAACATTCATTTCAAGGCCAGAAACATTCAGATCAAATGGGAAGGAAGAAAGGATCAATACAAGAGAGGACTCCATCTCTGCAACATAGACTGCAGAAACTTCGAAAAGCAAGCTGACAGCGGAGCAGGTAAACTGCAGAAGCTTTCACGGTTTTGTCTAACACGGAGCCTTTATAAGCGAAAATGGTTGCAATTGTCCCAGAGACAGTTGGGAAACATGTTGAAAGGGCAAAACCAAACTGAAATCAAATTTTCTTTCCAACATCAATAGGACACCATCTGGACAAGAGTAGTTAACCCAGTTCCAGCCTTAGTTTCAACCACTAACTTTTGCGACAGAAATAAAAATTACTTTCCAGGCTAATGAAAAACTTTGCATCAGTTCTGTCAGAACAGCAAGGAAAAAAGTGGTCTCCAACTTCTTTTCAATATACCTTCCCTGGAAATTATAACTATCTGATCTTCTATCTCACTAGCTTGTCATTTTGAGGTTGTTCCTACATTTCACCAAAATGTTGCCAGACTACAAGAAAAACAAACAAACAAAAACAATCACACATATTCCTAAATCCACTTGAAGGCACTAAATGCAACAATGTGATAAAATGGTACCTATTGCATTACTTTAAAAATCCAAGCACTTAAAAGCATGAAAATGAATAATTAAGAACATCAGTCTGGTGTCCGCAATCTAGCCACATTATGCTTATTTCATCATAACACCATTTACTGTCACACTTTGATTGTTTTTAAAACATATAATTTTGTTTTCTTGATGTCAGTAGCTAAATGTGTTCACTGAAAACACTGGGATCTGGATGGAAGGTACACAGAAACAGAAAAAAAACCCAAATATTACTCAGTTTTTAGAAATAGGTTGTATTGAATATTGCTCCTTGGCTTCTACTGATGTCTGGTAGGGTAGATTGGTAGGATGATCTGGTAGTACCAGATACCTCTGGTATGAGGTAGATTAACTTGAACCCATAATGCAACAGATGTCTAACAGAACTGGAAAAACTAAACCCAAAATCCAAAGGTCATCAAATGAAAGATGGTCCTTTAGTCCCGAGATAGGACTGATACAGAACAGCTGCAACAGCAAAGATGTTCTAAACCTGCAAGCAACTGATCATCCCAGCCACTAAATCACAGCATTTTCCACCAAGTTTCTATTGCACCAAGGCAGTCAAGTCATGATTTTATAAAGGGAGAATAAATCATCTGTTATTATTTTACTCCAGGTCATCCAAAAAAGAAAACTTACTCTGACCTCTTCAGGGCAAGGAAGTTGTATTTTGACCAAATCAACCTGAAGTTTTTTCATAAAACTCATACAAAAAAGTTTGATTACACGTTCATACAAATATTTACAATGCAACAACATCAGTCATCCTTTCATTTTCTTCCTTTCCTAGAGCCAAACAGAGAAAGCATTCTTTAAAACTGCATTCACAAATCTGAATTTTACAGTCTCACATGCAGGAATTGGGACCTAATCTGAAACCATGCTCTTTTCCAAATCCATGAGAACTCTGCCATTCACTTCACCCTTTTCAGAATGTCAGCCACTAATCCATTCAACCCAGAGACTGAAACATCAGGGATGAATTTTGAAGGTTTGCTCTTGCACAGCCTTTTGATTTGTTTCTGTTTAAGCAGAACCCTTTGCAGAACTAAGAGGCTGCTTCTCTTGCTGGATCATCTTGAAGGAAGACAAGCACAGCTTTGAAAGGATTCAGATGGCATGTGGATAAATACATGAGGGAGCTGAAACCTGAAGATGAATTTCACAAGCTGAAAGAGAATAGATCAAATTGAATTATTTATCCAGCTCCAAACATTGATTAAATCCATAGCTGGCGATTGAGGGCTAAAGCCAACACAGATTTACAGCTGAATAAAATACAGTGCCAGAAACAGTTCCAACAGTAGTGTTTGCAGAACAGGCCGCAGTTTCCCTTTCTCTCATTTTTGAGACGTACTTTGTTAATGTCTCATTATCTTGCTTATGGAAGGAAGGAGAAGAGGTCTTACATTTTTCTGCCCTGCAGTTCAAAGAAAACAGATGCAATTCAAAGACACTGGACACAAAGATATTTTTTCTGTAGGTTTTTGTTTAAATTTTTTTATCATAATGGATCTATATAAATTGAGGAAACATTTATACCTATGTTTTTAATGCAATGTTAGCTAACAATCAATGAATATGAATAGTTTGTTTAAATTCTTGAAGCTGTGGTAGGAATAGGCAGAAGTTACTTTCTAAGTTGGCCACATCTGAAGAGTTGCTATTTGCAGCTGTGAAGTATCGCAGCCATTGTAGGAAAATCTCTGACTTGATCAGTCAATAGTCAATGTGATTGAGAGTAATATGTACACATCTCCTCTAAAAAACAGAAATATAAATGCTACCCAAGTAGACCTGAAAAAAATCAGGCTTCTCTTATGGTCTATTTCTAATGCACTAGGCAGACTGCTACTGGTGCACCAAGTATGAACTCAATCATATTAAATGGTTCTTGAAAGATATATCTTGTTGTTTATGTTCTATCAAGAGTTCTGTTGAAGGGAACCAGGTAGTGATCAAATGTCATGGCTTGGCAGGTTCCCTGGGTTTTTTTCTGATAACTATTTCTTCTGAAGTCTAGTTTGTCAAACTGGAGTAATAGGCAGTAGAATTTCCTGCAAAGTGCTATGATTTCTGTGCCAGCAGACAGTATGGATTCATGCAGTTCATATGAAAATGACATTTGGCATTCCACACACTTTCCTGTGTTGTTGAGGGCACAACATAAAACAACAGGAAGCAAATTTTGGGGGGGTTTTCAACACAGAAAATAGAAAAAGTCGCTCAATACATGCATAGAGCTTTCCAAAGGATAAGGTTCTCTAGGACAGTTCTCCTCCTATTTACATTTGGTTTTATTTAAATTTGTTTTTCTAATGATAGAATTATATTTCCTTGAATGGAATCACCCCTGATTTATTCAAGTGTGAGAACAAAGCAATCTGATTCCTCTGCCTGCTCTGAATCAGCATTATTGTGATGCCCCAAATTCTTTCAACATTTTTAAGATTTTCAAAAAATATCCTGGTCTTCCAAAAATTGGTCTTCTTTAATCTTTTTTATCTTGGTCAAGTTCCAAGCTTCATGTAATTTGTGTTGCTAATATTACCTCATTTCAAAATAAGGCTTTGAGGATTTTTTTCAGTAGCAACCTTCCTTAATATAAAACCTATAATTGTACTTTAGCAAGAGCACTTGAATGGTTGAGAAAAATACCTTATTAAATCTATGATAAAGTAGGGACTGAGCAATTATATGCTGGAAAAGGCGAAAAATCACCAGCAACTGCAAATTATAACAGCTGCAAAGTGCCTTGATGAGCTGACTGTGGCTCTCTGATTGATGAGCAGCAGTAGGTACACATTAAAGGGTGTGGGTGCCTCAAGCATGTCTCTGCCTTCAGTGAAATCAGACAAAAGGGAAAACAAAGTGCTTTACAGAAACCCACACTCTTTCTTGCACTGATAAACAGAAAATAAATAGTATTATACCTAATACTTACATTAGATGTAAGTTAGTGGCACACAGAAAGTGTATAACCCCGTATACACTATGTTTCAGCATATTCATCCAAATTAACCTCCTGTGCTATTTCTGTGGAGCTATTTAACATGGGATTGATGTGGCTCACTATTGACTTGCATTCTGATCTGAACCAAATCAGTGATGAAAGCTTTGAGAAAGCCTAGCACTCAGATCCAGTCCCTTAATAGCTCATGGAGAAGTGGCACAGTTTCAGGTGAAAGAATATCCAGTCACTGCCAGACATGAGCAGGGAGATTACTGTAAGTAGCAGAATACTTGTAGTCCTTATGATAGAAGACACTGACAATGGCTTAAGCTCCCTCTGCAACTATACAGTCTTTGCAGAGGCAAGTACTCCATCCATTAGCTATATTCCATGGGACAACCACACATCAAGCCCAAACAACTTCTTCAGCTGCCACAAACAGGAAAAACCTTAATCATAAGAATTTGTCAGGAAAGGAGAGCTGTGGGACTCTGCAGAACACAAAAATCATGGTGAAATAAGTCTATCTCTTTGTAATATTTGTACACAGTGGTGCCCAATGTGGAAAACACTCCCACAGAACATCCCCTAGAAACAGCATTAGTATTTGTAGCTTCTAGTAGAGAACCCCAGTCTTTGAAGCTGGTGGGTTTGGAGGACGATGTGGCAAATACGAGTACAGACTTTGTGCAGTATATGAACAAGATGTGAAAAACAACACAGTATAGAAGAACAAGTATTTAAAATTTAAGGATAATAAAACATTACAGAATGGAAAGGGATTTGTTTGTTGTTTGTTTGTCTTGGGAATGAAAAAAACAGGTGATGGAGGACTGATATTTTAACTCTTTTTATGTTAAACTTCCTTTCAATGTACCCACTGATTTCTTACCTACACTGTGCTGTATTTCATACAAATCTCATGCCAATACTATTAATCTGTAGTGGGCCACAGTTCACTCAGTGTAAAAATGAGTTCCCCAGTTCTCTTTTCTCCAATAATTCCTAGAAGGAACTGTAATTTTCAACAGCACACAGTTGTTTTCTACAGTTACAACTTAAAGGTCATGACTAATTATGTGCTGCCTCAGTAGGAAAACTCCACTGACTGGAAAACAAGGTACCAATACTGAAGGTATTTCTCCAAGGTTCCTTGGAGAAAAATCTGCATTTTTGTTGGTAAAGACAGAATCAACTCTAATGTCTGTAGTTAAGGCAATACCACTCCTTGCTACGCATAAAAATACTAAGAAATCCTTCTTGTAGCTTAAAATGGAAACTCTGTGGTGACTCAAGGAAAGAGAAGATAAATTTTCCACACCTGTTACATGCCAGCAATAGAAGACCCATCCCTTCCATTTTTTTTTTGATCAATATGTTTCACTCCTGTCTCCTGAAATAAGTTCCTGTGGAAAAAACACGTTGTATACTGGTTCTTTTAGATTTTACTATTTGTATATCAAATTAATTTCTTCTTAGACCAACTTGTTGCAGTGTTTAACTGTGACCTGACCCACATCTCACAAAACTGAAAAGTAGATTCTTTCATCGGTGCAAGGCCATTAAGAGACATCACAGGAAGACAAACAGTCACCATGTTGCTGATTAGGGGTCTGGAGAAAAGGCATTTTGAGGACAGGCTGAGGGAACTGGGGATGTTCAGCTTGGAGAAGAGGAGGCTGAGGGATGACTTCATTGCTCTCTACAACTACCTGAAAGGAGGTTGCAGTGAGACAGATATTGGTCTCTTCTGCCTAGTGACCAGAGATAGGACAAGAAGTAATGGGGTCAAGCTCCACCAGGGGAGGTTCAGGTTGGATATTAGGAAAAACTTCTTCACAGAAACAGTGGTTAAACATTGGAACAGGGCACCCTTTGAGGTGGTGGAGGCACCATCCTTGGAGGTGTTCAAAAGATGGGTGGATGAGGTGCTACATTGGATGTTTTAGTGGTTAGGGTTTGTAGGGCAGGCAGTTAGACTTGATGATCTTAGAGGTGTTTTCCAACCTTGATGATTCTATGAATTTATACAGCCTTAAAACTCAAGAGCCAAACAACTTCTAGACCACCATAATGTAGTGGACAAGTCTCATTCTCTTGCACGCTCCACTCCTGGTTTCCAACCATATGATTTAAGTCAAATTCACAAACCCTACTTACCTTGCAGATGTTCTCACAGAAAGTCATCCTAAGCTAAGCCAAATATCATCTGGGAATTTATATCTGGAGCATGGCCTTTTAATGCACTGATACAGTTAACAAGGAGATCAGCAGACTGCAGTGCAGTCCTCTAATCTAAGACTCTCTTCTGTTTGCAGTGAGATCAAAGGTATGTTGGCTTTGGCATTTAGAAATTTAGATACTGATTAAAATTCTGGAAAACTCTGACAACAGCTGCTTTAAACAGAAGTTACCAGATGGTAATATTTATGTGGGTACCACATAGTCTGGCAAGGAACAGGCTAATGATGCACAAAATGCTCTGATGTACAGCTTTCAAGCAGTAAACTTCAAGTGATATGAGGAATTTTCTATCTGTTTTGAAAGTATGAATTATACAAATAACTTTTACCAGTGTAAGTCTACAGGTCAAGAGACACAAAGTTATTTGGTGCATAAGTTTTTTGGGGATTAAAATGAATATCATTCCTCATCATGACTAATACTGGTGAACTTCTGCAAACATTTGCAGCAAGCCATAGATCCTATTTTAGATGTACTGCAGTTACAATGGTGAGTGGAATATAAAAATCCAGCGGTCATGTGGAGATTAGAAAACAGGCCTCTTTCAATCATATTTTGGAAATTATAACAGCCTAAAACCCAATAACCGACCAAGCCTGTCAAATTTATGGAAAACCCACAAGAAAACTCAGGAAATACAAATCATATGGGTATATCGTCAATGGAAACTAGAGTAGAGCTGTTCCCTACAAAGAACAACATTGTATTTTAAGCCAAATACTTTCGGAACTGTCAGCTGTATATATATATATATGCATAAGAGGCTCTGATTAAACTCTCCTGGTATCAATGGCATGATAGACAATGCAAAATGATGACAGAAACAGAGAGATTCTTTCACCAGTCTTACAACAATGTGTGGAGAATCCAAAAGTTCAAAGCATCATCAATATGATGCTTTTTTTTTTTAATATTTTGTTTCATTTACTTAATAAATCCATAGAGCACTGTTCATACAGAAATAAAAGTAATTGTATCTGTTAATCTGTGTGCTATTTAAAGAAATATGTGGTTGTAGTCTGCCTTTCCACTCTTACACTAGAATTCACACACCATATTTGTGACCAACCTGGCCATGAAAAATGCAAAACTAAAACCAGATGCACACGCACCTCGATTTCACTTTTTCATTTGACCCTTAAACACTTGCACTACAAAAATAGGAACCTATATAAAATATACACACTTACAGAGCAGGGTTCAGTTGAAATCGCCCTGAAAATCATGTTTAACAGATACCTTGCTGATTTAAATTGCAGTGTTGAAGCACTTATCAAATAATATAAAATAATGCTGAGTGATTAGTTCAACATTTTTGTGTGCTGGTAAGCTCACTGAATTTGTTAGATTTGGGTTGGTTTTATTTCAGTTTGGTTTTTTTACTGAAAAGTAAGTATAGCAGGCTTGCTTTGAAATAAAGACTCCATTTCTCATTAAATATATTTATCATTAGAGGAGTCTGCTGGCAAATAACAGATAACCAAAGATTGATGGAGGTCAGATAAAATATGTTCATTTATACATATCTGTATAAAGCACAAATAGATTACTCATTAGTATTACTACTGCTCTTAGGAAAGAGCCCTTTAAGTATGCATATGCTAAACAATCAATTGTTAATAAACTAGACCAAAACTCATTATGGATGTTCTAAGTCAATCACTGGCCTGTGACTCTGATGGTCATCCTTTGTACCTCTATCTTGCTATTCAGAGCTTCTGAGAAATAAATTAGAGTGATAATTGTTGTCCCTAGAAATTTGAGACAGAATAATCATGTCAAATCATATCAAATTATTTAAAACATAAAACATATAAATGGGTTTTTTTAATTTGTTCTTATGGACGATTTCTCCAGGACAACTATTACATTTAATATCCTCCGTATATTAGCATCCTGCAGTAATGTATTTAAGTTGGTCATGTTTACTATATTTATTAACCAAAGGACAAAAATAATAGAATGAGATGTAATAGAACACATACATCTTAAGTGCAGTCATCAAGCAATATATTTAATTGTTTCTCCTTCATACTAGTTGATTTAAATGAAAGTCAACAACAGATTCTAAATTCAATACAATTCGCTCAGAACAGACCACATTCTGCCCCAGGGGTCTGAGCAGCCCTGAGCTTTAAGTACTTCTGTAGCCCCAGAAGTTTCTGCAGCAGCAGTGAGGAATTCCTGCTGGGGTGCATATGTACATGTGCACTGAGGGAGAGAGGACAAGTGTCCAAAACATCTTTGTGTCCATCGGGAGGATAGTCACATAATCTCCTGCCTACCTGTTTTATGTGGCACCAACCCAGGAAGAAACCTGGCCTTAAATACCCTGTTTTGCCAACACTTTGAGTGTTAGAGGAGCTCCTTTGCAAGAGTGAAAAGCCAGAGTGCGACTATACTGCCTGGAATGACCTGGGGAAATAGACAAAAGTGAGAGATAGAGCTCACCCAGAGTACCTTCTGGCCAGGGGTGCAGCATCAGCTGAGGCAACAAGTGCCTGAGGTCACCATCAGTGTCCACCACTCCAGTGTCCACATGAAAGAGTGGCCTATGGCATAGCCTAATCCCATACACTGATGGAAAACTTCCTGAAAACACTCCTGAAAACTTCCACATCCATCCAGATTAAAGTCCAGCCAGCTCAGTATCTGTCTTTGTAAATGGATACTTGTACATGGAACAGAGTACAAGAACAGAGTAAGCAGAAATCATCTCTCCTGGCAGACTCTCACAGGTCTATCACAATAGAGCTACCCCCTTTAAACAGAAGAGTTGTCACCATTTCACCCAGACTTGTTCTATCAACACTTCTGTTTTCCCTAGAGATGGCTTTAAGCCACAAATTTCACATGCAGTTCTAAATTCCCCTGAATTTTCAGATGAAGAGATATGCCAGGAATTTTAAATTTATTTTCCTGTAGCTGGGAAATCATTCCTACAAAACAACAGCTCTGTCCTGTGAAAATACAGTATGTGAGCAAATGTTTTAATCTCCTAAATGGGGTGCAAAATTGTGTTGTCCCTATGCCATTTTAGTCATGATTCCACTTTGATCACATCTACATGCTTAAGTATCCAGCTGAGCAAAGAACTGGCTTTCTTTTTTAAATAGTGGATGAAGAGTGCTGAAAGTAGAGAAAATGTGCATCTGATAGAAGGCTGAAATTTTGATACGTGATTAAATATCTAAAATGCTAAAAAATCCTAGGGCCTAAGGAATTTTTTTTCTCCTGAATTATCATAGGACTTTTTTGATTGTTGCATGGAGCTGAGGTAGGAGACAACACAAAAAGTTATTTTGATAACACAAAAAGTTACTCAGAGCAGATATCACAGTCTTCAAATAAAATGTAAATTCAAATTTGTAGAAATTCTGGAGGCCACCCTACCATCATTAAAATAAATTGCAAAACTCTTGCAAGACAGAGGGTGCAGGAGCCAGATATCTGAAAAGTCATTAAATAACAAATCCTATTTAAAAGCATGAAATTTCTTCAATATTCAATCTTCAAACCAATTTGTCATACACTATCAAGTTAAACTTCATAATATAAGCACTGTTTCTACATTTTGAAGATAGGATGGCTAAGGATGATTTAGTGATCCTCTAGCAAAACTGGGATAAGTGTGCCTCAAGAGTTGTCACATGCTTTCTGGACCTGAGTAAATATCAGCATCAGGATTTAAAAACAGAGTTTCTTGGTTCCTCAAGACAATATCCAAAACTCTGTCTCCCTTTCTATGCCACATGAAAACAGAATTAAAATAACATCAGTATTTTCCACATTGTGCTATGTATATCCCTATATTTTAAAAATATTTCAAGGAAATCTTTCCGAGCTCAACAAAAAGCACCTATGATCCGATTCAGGAAGTACCAAGTATAGTACTCATCAAGGTCACACACTGAGTAGCTTTATTGCAGTGGCACTACATGACTGCTAAAAATGGTTACCCTATAGGTTTAATTCTGGAGAAACTCCTGCTTTTGCAGATCTATTGTTGTTAGAATGCAAAAATATCAAAGTCATATATGGCTTGTCAACTTTTTTGATCACCTCTTCACACTTTGTGGGTAGACAAATAAAATGAATGCATCTATGATCCAAGAATTTCAATTTTTTCTAATTTTGAATCCAACTTTAACCCACAATACTAGAACAAGAATTGAATACAGAGTAGGAATAAAACCTTGCAAATACCCTAAATTGACATTTCAATTACTTTTACTACCTTAATAAGAAAGAAAAATTAATAAAATAACTTCAGTATTAAGCCGTTACTGTCCAATGTTTCCAGTCTTATGATTTGTTCAAACCCATTACAGGTACTTACATATCAGAGTTCTCAGAGAAGGAAAATGAAACTGGTTTTTGTTCAAAGATTATATATTATAACAGGCAGCATTCCTAGTGATGCACAGGTCCTAACATACCCAGCAGCTGGATAGAACAAAGGCAGTGTGCTCTTTAAAGACACCTAACAAAAGGAGTTTTCATGCCAATCCAGATCTGTCATTTTTAAGTGACCCCCTCCTGACCCTCTGCAAGAATGGGCAATTGAGGTTAGGTGTTTTCTGGGTTTTTTGACAAAAAATGTCTACAGGTAAATATAACCATGGTAAGCATATTTCTTTTGTAGAAGAATATAAAAATATTCTCCTCATTTCTTTTACAGAGATGCATATAAGGTTTTTCATTTTGCTTATCTCTGTTATCCAATACAAACTCAACTTCAACATGAAGCCACCATAACTAATAAAGATAATGGCAACAGCCTCCTTTAAATTACTTGTTTCCCACTCTTTATATCAGTAAATTGCATCAAGTTGGAGTATTCCACATCTTGTTAAAAGCCTCTGACTCTAATAATACTATCCACTTCAAAATCCCTTTATAGATTGCTATGTAGGTAAACAGGGATTAGCACAAATGACAGCCCAATGCCAAATATAGACAGCTGTGTTTAGCACTGTGTTTGTTACCACATTAATTTCCTGCATTCCTGTTCCAACACAAATGTCATTTCCCAGTGCAGAGAAGCCAGAGATCAGCCTCAGGCCACTAATACTCTGGAAAAGAACAGTTATTCTTTCCTTGGAGACCCATGCCACCTCTGGAATGAAACTCGATTTGTCAGCATACAAACAAGGATGCTAAGTCTACTTCTTGGAGCAGGCATTCCTAAAATTTTCCCAGGGATGGGAAAGATTATTCTTTCTGTGGTATTGGTATTGGTATTGGAATTACAAATTTTCAGAAGCATTGGAGAGAGAAATGATCAATTCCTCTCCTTTACTTCCCACTGCCATCAAGCACTTCTGACCCTTTCTCTTGCTCTTGACAAGCTGATCATTCTCTTTCTATTTAAAATTTTGAATGAGAAAAGAATATTTTATTGCTACCACGAAGGAGAATTTGGGTACGGAAGGGAACACGAAGGAAGGGGAAAGGTCTGTGGGTAGGTTTGCTTTTTATTCTCTATCCATGCAATAGTCCATAAAGATTCATGCCACAACAGCATCTCATAGCATATATTGCCTCATGTAGAGTTAAATCATTTTTTAATTTGGAAATTTAACAACCAGCAAGAATGTTAGCTGGCAGTACACAACAGCTCCTTCAACCAAAGAAAGAGTCACATCTCCAAGCAAGACATATTCCTTTTGCTCTCAGTGAGCCATTTTTCTACTTTGTACCAAAGAGTCTGCAGAAGGTCTGTCAGTCAAGACAAAACACATAGATTCAAAAGCATGGTGTGCACTTGGCCATGTCATTCCCACAGTCAGCTACAGAAATGAGGGAAAAAATATACAGAATCTGCAAAGAATATGGGAGAAAAGCTGATCTGTTTCACCAGTGTGTGTGTGAACAGCTAGGAGAAATGTATGACTTCTGCTATCCTGGATGCATCTCACCTCCACACCCATGTTCATACATATCCATGCAAGCCAGTGCTGAAATCCACAACTGCACCACATGCTTTGCACAGTCCCTCACAACACGCCAAGATTGACACCTCCCCATCCTCCTTGTACAGTATCACATGTGGGACTGTCCCCTTCTTACAGTGCCATTGTTACAGTTCTGGTCTTTCCTGAGCTCTCCTGCTTTTCTCAGTCCCTCTGCAGATATCAGTGTATCAGCCAGTCTTACCTTCACATCTTGCACCAGGATCTTCACCAGCAGTAGCTGATACAGCTCATGTGGCTCACTACCATAAGCCATGTATATCACATGTAGTGCTGGCTTGGGTGGGAAGAAGCTTTACTTAGAAATAGATGAGTGAAGAGATAAAGATGGCGTTAACACATTGCTGCAACAGATTTACAAGTAAACCAACATTTTTTTTTCTCAGTTTCATTTGTTTTCAGTGCTCAGGGTTATTTTTGCCCAAGAGTGTTATTTTTTGAGTGTCTAAGCTCCTCTGGAGGCTTCTTCTTCCTGTGAACCATGGACTGGTTCACTGAGCAGCCTCCAAATCCTGTGTGGTAAGCTATCAGTTCCAAGAAGAATGAGTCAAGTGTTTGCCCACATGAAATTAATTCCCTGTTATTTTAGGAAAAGGCAGAGAGGCTCATAACTCATTCTCATCACTGCTGGGAAGCAATCACCAGGTCTCTTGCACAATACAATGAACAGAGCTTTCATGGTGATTTAGGCAACATAACATTACAGCCATGGTAACACATGACATGGCAATGTTGTGGAATGTACTCTTGTAACACAAATACTTCAGTGGATAGCCCTGCACTTCAACGAGGATCATCCATCTGCACCCAAGCTGAGGTTTATTGAAAGTGTAATAAAACAGATTCTGCTAATTATTTTTAAACTAGTTAATGAAATTACTGCCTTACTAACAATAACAGTAATAATTTGAATTGCTGTCAATACCAAGAATTAAATCCCACAGATGTCCATCAGCATCTATGTGTTGCACTTCTCCTTTGAATGTGAGGAACTTGGAATCCCTGGATCCTGGGTTTCATTTTGCTCAGTCTGCAAACCCATATTTGATCTTGTTTTTCTCTGAAAAACACTGAGTCTGTGTTACTCCTTCCTTTAGCAGTGTGGATGTATCTTTTGCAAGGATCACAGAAAAGCGGTTTTCAGCATAGTCTCAGGTGAAGTTGTTAAATCCTCCACTCCTAGCCAAACTTGATATGGGACCTATAACTAATCTCCTTTATCAGACTATAAATTTTCATCTTGAGTGCCACTGCAAAAGCTAAATTACTGCAGTGGTCCATATGGCTGGTGGGTGGGTTTATCCAGGCTGCGGTACTTTATAACCGTAATGCCCAATGAGCTTCATGACTTCATGACTTGAAAAAGCCACCAGCCCTGCTTATGAAATCCATAGCATGAGTAAAGGCACTGATGGTGTATCCACAAAAGGGACTTGGATAACAGACTTCTTCCACCATCTCCCAAACCCTGTCTTCCCTTACAGGGTTGCATTCAGTCATGTAAGGGTTAGGGGCACAATGTCTGCTCTACAGACACATGACAGAACAGTAAACATCACAGAATACAGTGTCATATAAAAAAAGAATGGCAAGTGGTCACTGTAGCTGAAATTGAGGTTCAATTTATTACTAAAGCTTCTCTGTCAATAAGCTATTTAAGGCTTGCCTCTATATTTTTGTCCTTCCTGCTGGTTGAGTTTCTGGATCATTACTGCAGATTAATGATAAAGATATTAGTAACATAGACTTCCTTCCAGTGGTTGGAAACATGTATCTTAGAAACATGTTCCTCTACCAGCTTTTGTCTGAAATGAAGGTTTTCCAAGAATCAAATCAGACTATTTATGTGTTAGATGGGAAACACGAAGAGCAGATTTTCCTTTTAAAATTTCACTAACATCAAGAGTACCTTGAAACTATAACATTAAGATGTACTCAGGAGATAAATAAGATGAAAGTACACTTACAAGTACTCATTAGTTTAGCTTGGTTGTGAGTGAGAATGCATATTTTGTACATTAAGTATAAAAAAAAATGATGGAAATAAACTCAAAAGGATCTTAATTCTGTGATCTTTATGGTATGCTTGAACTTGCAAGGTGTACAATCTTCACTGATGTTCATAGTGGTAGAAACATTTGCAGTTGGTGGAAGGTGTCCAAGTGTCTAAGTGTCTAAGTTTTCTCTCAAGAAAACTTAGATCTTTAGTGCTCTAGAGAGCCTCTTAAGAGAACAGTCTGCTTCCTAAGTGATAGTAGTATGTAGCAGCCACAGATTATAATGTTTTTAAATACCTGTACTATACATAGCCTTCAACTAATAGTTTGAATCTCACACTGATTCAAAAGGGATCTTTCACTAATATAACCACTTCACAACGCAAGAAGTATGTAGGTTAAACTTATGTAACTGCAGCTTCCTGGAAAGAAAATTTAGAATAGCAAAGCCACAGAAAACTTCAGAGAAAAATCCAAACATATTACAGTACACCCAGCTTATAACAATATCCACTGAAAGACACAGAGAAATAAAGCAGAAGACCAAAAGATAACATGAATTCACACAAAAATCTCACAGATATGTTAAGATTGCCAAGGGTTGGGAATATCCAGACAGTTTTTATACTTACACTTCTGAAAATCAGTCTCTGAAGCCTCTAAAGGGTTTTTGCATCACAGCTACATTTTAAGTCCTAGGGTTCATGTTTGTTTTTACTCCAGCATTGTCTGAAATGGTTGGACTAGCCCTATACACCAAGATAGTAGCCAAAGAGTGAATGTAGTTAAACAGCTAGTGAAGCTCTTTAGACCTCTTTCCTTTTGGTGATTCAGCAAGAGGGAGACTGTCACAGACTGGTCTGGGTTTTAAAATTAAGCCTTTTGCGTTGCTTACCAATTCTTTTGCATGTACTGTGTGCAACTAGGGCAAAATTCCCTGGTGTTCATCTGCTTGTGCTTTTAAGATAGAGGAGGGAGGAAGAGTGAAATAGAAGGAATAGGAAGGGGGAGAGAGGGAGGAAGCAAAGAAGGGACAGAAAGAGTCATAGAAGGAAGAAAGGGCATGCTGGTCAATGTTTTTCTTTCATCTTGTTTTTATGAGTCACTCCACTACTTGCATTAGCAGGTCTCCTGCTGCTGCAAGATCATTCAACTGTTTGTTTAGTCACTGTGTCTTGTGAAAAGTCCAACAACAATGAATTTTTACACATCATCCTTGTATTTTACTAAGTAATTGAAGCTTTAAGAACCAAATTAACTTCCCATCACTGTGGTCCCTATAACCAGTAGCAGTCCCCTCAAACTCAGTGCTATTACTCACTTGAGTAAGGGTTACAGAACCACATTGATATTTATTGTTGCTTATTCATACGTTGCCTCCAGACTAAGTTGTATCAGAAAATGTGAAAAACTGGATGTCATAACAATCAAGTTGAAAGTTCAAAGCTTTTTAGTCCCACTTTGAATTGAAGTTAAAAAGTTACTTAATCTTGAAAAACAGTTGCGCACCCAAACACTGAGTGTAACTTTGATCAAATGATTTTGAAAAAGTTGTATTTCTCTCTTCAGGTATGAGACTAATATTACTCAAAAACATATCCTATCAGAAGCTGCATAGTCACTAAGGCTGACATTGCCTTACCACTGCAGAATAGGGTCTTCAAAAAAATCTTGCTATTGTGTTAAAGCAGAGTAGGGCTGTATACAAAACTATCAAAGAAAGCATGAAAAGAATCTGCTAAGCCTAAGGAAAGCAAAGGATGAAAGAACAGCAGAAAGCTTTTTCTGTCTTTATAAGAATAACAAGCAATGTTATGTTTGACCCTCTTTATCTCTTTCTTGGTTTTAGACATTCTGAATTTCTTTCAGTTTGCTTTCAACATTTTTTTTCCTTTTTAATGCTGCCAAAATAAGATATGTTAATTAAATACAAGCTAGAAACCTGTCCATTGGATTAAAAGGCAATAAAAGCATAAGAACTTACCTATTCACAGAGAAGGATGATTCAGAGAAGAGATCCACTCTGTGTGAGAGACCGGGTCCTAAGAGAAGCATTTGTAAAGGGAGCTCTTCAAAATAGCACTATATCTTCTGCAAAAGATGTTTTGTTTTTACTTCTCTTCAATCAAAACAATGACTGATAGGAGAAAGGTGGGTGTTTAAGGGATGTAAAAGCCTTGTCTTAGCTCTAAAAGAATGAGCCCATTAAGAGCAACTTTTCTTGATTGCAGGCTTGTGATCTATGCAACTTTATCTTCAACACAGTTCAGCCCCAAATAGTGACTGTGTATAAATGGTGTCTTCTTACTCATTACATCTCTTCCCTGTGTGAATTTGGAGATGTGTCTGCTGACTTCAGTAACAAAAACACTTTTTTTAAAGTTACTGGTTATTCTTGCTACACCAACATAACTGAAGGAGTATGAGCTACACTTCTTGTCTATCATCAACAGAACTATGAGATAATTAAAGCACTAGTCAGCTATTTGCATGCAAATTAACTATCTAGGTGAAATTTAAAGCATAGCTTGCCCTTCAGAACATTTGTCACCTGTAGCGATCTGCTGGAAGACATGAAGCTAGAAGCTAAAAATATTTAGTTCCCTGATTTAATCTGAAGGCTTTTAGAGAAAGTTAGTCAGTCTTCCACTTGCCACCTTAGTATATTTTATTTTGAAATGGATGGAAATTTTAATCACAGTTTTCTAAATCTGGAAGTTTAATCTACACACACACCCACACCCTGTGTATCTGTTTCTTTATCCCAGATACATTCTTGCCCTGTATGCTATTTAGGATTAAGACAGACTTTACAGAGGGGATGTTAGGAGGATGACTGTAGAACAGCAGTGTCACTCTATTTAAAACATGGAGCAAAATACTGCTACAACTTGTCTTCTGCAACTTACACTATTTTCTGGTGATTTTTGGAGCATTGTACTGATATTTATACCTCTTTAACTATACAGAAGGAACACCAATAATTAGTGTGTTATACTCAGAGTGCCCTTCCTCATGTCTTGCTCTTCAGCAGGTGAAACTTACTGGCTAAACACAGATGTTCCTCTGTAGGGGCTAGGGCACAATAAATATATAACAGGCAGTTAATTAAAATATTCCTTCAGGTGAAGAGCTAAAACACTCCCTGGGGTCTGAAAAGGGTAGATTTTATCCCTACTAATAATTTCATGAAGCATTTGTTTCAAAATTACATGAGTCTCTGCAGTTGCTTTACCTTTGGTATAATTTTTTTGCCTGATACTGTGGCCTGTAATTCTTCTACTGCAGTTTCTTCAGTTCCAGTTTCTCTCTGTGACATAGCTATTTAACAGCTTATTTTGGAGTTGCATAATCTGAAAGGCAGGAGACACAGAAGTCTGGTTAAACACCTTTTTAAAGAACTGCAGAAAATACCAGGGTAGTCATAGAATCATAGAATCATAGAATCCTAGGGGTTGGAAGGGACCTCGAAAGATCATCTAGTCCAACCCCCCCTGCCAGAGCAGGGCCACCTAGAGTACATCGCCTAGGAACGTGTCCAGGCGGGTTTTGAATGTCTCCAGTGAAGGAGACTCCACAACCCCCCTGGGCAGCCTGTTCCAGGGCTCTGTCACCCTTACAGTAAAAAAATTCTTTCTGATATTCAACTTGAACCTCCTATGCTCCAACTTACACCCATTACCCCTTGTCCTATCACTGGTCACCATAGAGAAAAGCCTAGCTCCATCTCCCTGACACTCACCCCTTACATATTTGAAAACATTGATGAGGTCACCCCTCAGTCTCCTTTTCTCCAAACTAAAGAGACCCAGCTCCCTCAGCCTTTCCTCATAAGGGAGATGCTCCACTCCCTTAATCATCTTAGTAGCTCTGCGCTGGACTCTTTCAAGCACTTCCCTGTCCTTCTTGAACTGAGGGGCCCAGAACTGGACACAATACTCCAGGTGCGGCCTCACCAATGCAGAATAGAGGGGGAGGAGAACCTCTCTTGACCTACTAACCACACCCTTTCTAATGCACCCCAGGATGCCATTGGCCTTCTTGGCCACAAGGGCACATTGCTGGCTCATGGTCATCCTCTTATCTACCAGGACCCCCAGGTCTCTTTCACCTACACTGCTCTCCAGCAGGTCAGCCCCCAACCTATACTGGGACATCGTGTTGTTCTTCCCCAAATGCAAAACTCTACACTTCCCCTTGTTGAATTTCATCTTGTTCCTCCCTGCCCAACTCTCCAGCCTGTCTAAGTCTCTCTGAATGGCAGCACAGCCTTCTGGTGTGTCAGCCACTCCTCCCAGCTTAGTGTCATCAGCAAACTTGCTGAGGGTACATTCTATACCCTCATCCAAGTCGTTGATGAATATATTGAACAACACCGGTCCCAGTACCGACCCCTGAGGGACTCCACTAGTCACGCCCCTCCAACCAGATTCTGCCCCATTGACTACAACTCTCTGACTCCTTCCTTTCAACCAGTTCCTGACCCACCTCACTACCTGATCACCAAACCCATACTTGATCAACTTATCTACAAGGATGCTGTGAGAGACGGTGTCAAATGCTTTACTGAAATCAAGATAAACCACATCTACCGCTCTTCCATCATCTATCCACCTAGTAATTTCCTCATAGAAGACTATGAGGTTAGTCAAACATGATTTACCCTTGATAAAACCATGCTGACTGCTCTTGATGACCCCCATGTCCTTGATATGCCTGGAGATAGTGACAAGAACAAGTTGTTCCATCACCTTTCCAGGGATGGAGGTGAGGCTGACCGGTCTATAGTTACCCGGGTCCTCCTTCTTGCCCTTCTTGTAGACTGGAGTGACATTTGCTATCCTCCAGTCCTCAGGCACCTCTCCTGTTACCCATGACTTTTTGAAGATGATGGAGAGTGGCCTAGCAATGACCTCCGCCAGCTCCCTCAGCACCCTTGGATGCATTCCATCTGGACCCATCGACTTATGGATGTCCAGATTACTCAGCTGATCCCTAACCCAATCCTCATCTACTATGTCAAACTCTTCATCTATCTTGACTACTTCTGGGGTTAAATGAATCTGGGGCTCATGCGGAAACCCTGCAGGAGTAAAGACAGAGGCAAAGAAGGCGTTCAGCACCTCTGCCTTCTTTATATCCTCTGTCACCAGGGCTCCCAGCTCATTCCTTAGTGGGCCAATATTGCCTCTAGTGTTAGTTTTGCTGGCTATGTATTTGAAAAAGCCCTTTCTATTATCCTTAACCCGACTTGCAAGGTTAAGTTCCAAGGAGGCCTTAGCTTTCCTAATTGCCTCCCTACATCCTCTGACAACAGTCCTATATTCCTCCCAAGTGACCAGCCCCCCCTTCCATGATCTGTAGATTTTCCTTTTCCACTTAAGTTTTCCCAGCAGTTCCTTTTTTAACCATGCTGGTCTCCTAGCTCCCTTACTAGATTTCCTAACCATAGGGATGCTCTGATCCTGTGCTTGCAAATAGTGGTTCTTGAATATTGACCAGCTATCTTGAGCCCCTTTATCTTCTAACACCTTGTCCCATGGGATTTCTCTTAACAGTCGATTGAGGAGGCCAAAGTTTGCCCTGTGGAAGTCCAGGGTTCTGGTCCTACTGGGTATTCTGTTCCTTCCACACAGGATCCTGAACTCTACCATCTCATGATCACTGCAGCCAAGGCTGCCATTGACCACCACTGCTTCAACAAGGCCCTCCTTGTTGGTTAGTACAAGATCCAGCAGCGCTCCTCTTCTAGTCGGCTTGTCCACCATTTGCATTAAGAAGTTATCATCAATGCACTGGAGGAACCTCCTAGACTGTGAAAAGCTGGCTGTGTGAGTCAACCAGCAGATATCAGGGTAGTTAAAATCTCCCATGAGGACTAGGGACTGAAGTTGCGAGGCTGCTTTCAGCTGCCTGTAGAAGGCCTCATCAACCTCCTCGCCTTGATCAGGAGGTCTGTAGTAGACCCCCACAACTGTATCGCCCACACCAGTCTGCCCCTTAATTCTTACCCACAGACTTTCAACTTGCCCCTCATCAGCCCCTGCACAAAACTCAACACATTCTAGTTGCTCTCTCACATAAAGAGCAACTCCACCACCTCTCTTCCCCGCCCTATCTTTCCGGAAAAGCACATAACCATCCATGGCCACATTCCAGTCATGTGACCTATCCCACCATGTCTCTGTTATTGCTACCAGATCATAACCCTTAGCCCGTACACTGACCTCTAACTCTTCTTGCTTATTCCCCATGCTGCGTGCATTAGCATACAGACATTTCAGGAAACAAACAGAGCACACTGGTGGGACTAAATCCTCCCTAGACCACCTGCCTTCGGGCCCCGGTTCGTCCTTCTTGTGTTTGTCCCTAACAGACCCAGTTTTCTC